>NC_058060.1:25805450-25910450 GCF_020085105.1 Siniperca chuatsi
TGTGTGTGTGTGTGTGTGTGTGTGTGCCCTCGAGTCCGAGTCTGTTCGTTTCAGTTCTTCTGTCAGTCTGTATCCTTCTGACATTTCAAATTAAAAGCACGTGTGTGCATTCAGGTGTGTGCGTTTAGCCCCGCCTTCATGTTTGTCTTCTGACTAATCAAACACAAGCGCTTCACTTCGGGCTTTGGTAACGGGACAGACGTCGGCTTTTAAAATGTTTCTGAGTATTTCAGCACCTTTTTCTAAAATAACGAAGCCTTTAATAAATCATCGCTGTCAGCTGGTTTTAGATGCGAGGCTCTACTTACGCTTTTTCTTCCGTCTCCCTACAGGAAGTACGTGAAGGCCTACATCGACTTCCCGAAGCCGCTGGTTGCCGTGGTGAACGGACCGGCTGTAGGAATCCCGGTCACAGTGTTGGGACTCTTCGACCTGGTCTACGCTACGGAGAGGGTACGCGCGCACACACACACACACACACACACACACACACACACACACACACACACACACACAGGTGTTTCAGAAACCACTTCACTACGTTAATCACTAACTCTCTCTGTCAGGCCACCTTCCAGACTCCGTTCAGTCAGCTGGGTCAGAGCGCTGAAGGCTGCTCCACCTACACCTTCCCCAAAATAATGGGCACCACCAAGGTACACACACACACACACACACACACACACACACACACACACAGGCACGCACGCACAATTAACCAAATCTCCAGAAACTCATGAAGATAAAACGTGACTTTAACTCGTCTCCGCCCGCTGCTGCTGCTGCTGCTGCTGCTGCTGTGAGAACGCGAGCTCATTGGCTGATGGAGGTGAACAGCTGGTGGAGCTGATCCTCTAACGGCTGCTGCCGTTAAAAGCGCCGCAGAAGAAGAAGAGGACGCAGCGAGACGACGTCATTAAAAGCTCAGACGCTGGGAAACATGACGCTTCTGTCGGCTTCACACACACACACACACACACACACACACACACACACACACACACACACACACACACACAGCTGATGCTCTCAGCTCTTCATGACGTCAGCAGTTATTCACTCAGACAGGAAACTCTTCCAGATATTTAGAGGGTTTGTTTCTGTGCAGGTGGACGGAAACACACCTGCCGCTGCTTCTTCTACCTGCTGAAGTCATTCAGACATGACACTTACTTCATATATGTGTGTTATATTATCTTCTAGAGGCGAGGAAGAAGTCCGATGGTGGTTTTAACTCTTATTTTGCTGTTGAAGCTAAGTAATGTTGTGGGTGCGCGTGACGTTCGCCCCCTGTAACAGGTTTTGTTGGTGTCTTTGTGTAGTTTTAATGTAGGTGTGCGTGGTTGAGCGCTGGTAATAAACTGGTGGTCTCTCTCTCCCTCCGCAGGCCAGCGAGATGCTGCTGTTCAACAAGAAGCTGACGGCGGTTCAGGCCTGTGAGCTCGGCCTGGTCACGGAGGTTTTCCCCGACAGCAGCTTCCAGTCGGAGGTTTGGACCAGACTGAAGGCCTACGCCAAGCTGCCTCCCAATGTAAACACACACACACACACACACACACAGACACACACACCTTGTATATTTTAATTTGTCATGTGCTTGTGGCTCCTCCTTCCTTCTTCCACCTTTTTTTAGAAATTTCTCACTTTTATGAATGCTCCATTTTTCTTCGATACACCCGAACCACCGCTCTGAGAAATCTATCCGTCTGTCCTCCACGCTGCCGTCTCTGCTGACGGCGTCGGAGCAGCAGAGACGAGTCTCTGCCGTCCGTTAGTTTGTCGTTTGGCGATTTAGAGACAGAGCAGTTTGTTAAAGTTTCTATCCTGCCGCTCTCTGTGCAGTGGCGTCCAGCTGAGGTCCTGGGTGGAGCTCTGTTACCTGAGGAGGTGTAGAAGACTGAGTGCAGGGTCTCGATGAGTCAGAATCCATCAGGAAAGGTTTTAGAGGACATTCTGGACGGACCAGAGCTCGCTGTGATCCGCATCGAGCTGCAGCTCAGCGAGCTCTGGTCCGTCCAGAATGTCCTCTCACAGTCATTTGTAGATTTATCTCCTCAAATGGATTTGAATTTAAATAAGCAAATGTAATTAATTAACCCTCTGTCTGTCTCTCTCTCTCTCTCTCTCTCTCTCCCTCTCTCTGTCTGTCTGTCTCTCTGTCTGTCTGTCTCTCTCTCTGTCTCTCTCTGCCTGTCTCTGTCTCTCTCTGTCCCTCTCTCTCTCTCTCTCTGTCCCTCTCTCTGTCTGTCTCTCTCTCTGTCTCTCTCTCTCTCTCTCTGTCTCTGTCTCTCTCTCTGTCTCTCTCTCTGCCTGTCTGTCTCTCAGTCTCTGGCTCTCTCTAAGCAGCTGATCCGGTCGGTGGAGAAGGAGCGTCTCCACGCGGTGAACGATGCCGAGGTGGAGCGCCTGATGGAGCGCTGGCAGTCAGACGAGTGCTTCAACGCCGTCATGAGCTTCTTCCAGGCCAAGGCCAAACTCTGAGAGAGGAGGTGTGTGTGTGTGTGTGTGTGTGTGCGTGCGGACGAACCGGTCTTTCCCCACACGCTCATTTAATTCTTCTTCGTGGTTTTTATTTGGCCTCATGCGAGAAGCTCTCAGACAAACGGATTCATTCTCAAACGGGACGAACGAGTGATTTAAGCAAACTTGCTGCATTCGCTGATTTTCTCGCGTTAATTTTGACTCACAAACTGACGGAGCACCTGACGTCCGCGTCCTCCTTTAGATTCAATACTTTACTACGGTGGGCTTTTACTTTTCTCTAGTTGAATCTTGTCGGGGCGAGGACGGGGCGAAACCCCGTCCTCACACCTTAAACATGACGTGCCTAATGAACGTGATTCGTACATGAATTAAAAGACTACTAATCTTTTAGTCGTGCGTTCGCGCCGCACCTGTAGAGCGTCGCCCCGTGTGGGATAACCTGTAGATAGTTCGATCACGTTCGAGTGGAAACGCCTGAAGATCATCACGGACCTGAACTAGATTCTCTTTACTGGATTCAGACACCAACGGCAGCCAATCACGGAGCAGCACTCACGAGCTCTCGAGCTGCGGGAATCAAACCTGCAGCCTTCAGTTGTCTGTCTGACTGAACTCACAGCACGATCTACTGTTTGAAATGTTTTTCCTGTGTGACTACATCGAGGAAACACGGAGGGCTCAGTTTGTATTTGATCTCTGTTGTGCCTTAAACACTCTGTAACGTCTTTCACAGCTGACGGGTTCAGCCCTCATCTTTGTCTCTTTTCTCTGTTCGTTCAATAAAAGGCAGAATTGGTAATTAAAGGAGGGGGTTGTGTTTTATGTAAATGCTGCATAGGTTACCGTGGAGATCTACCTTCAAAGACTTTCACCCAGAAGATCAACACACGAGCAGCGCCGTTAGCTACAGTGTATGTAATATTATAGGTGTAAGTATGAAGAATTAACAATAAGCTGCTTTAAAATATGAGAAACTAAATACACCGGATGATAAAACACACGGGATATTAAACACACAATATGACATAATAATATACATGTAGATCTATGACATTCACAGTATGTGAAATGAGAGAATTTAAAAGAAAACGGTGATTTAATAAAAGCAGGATTTTGAAGGAAAGCCTCTGGACTAGTTTCACAGCCGATCCACCAGGTGGCAGCACTCACCTGTAAATACAGCGCAGAGCTGACCTCAGACCTCTCACTGCATGCAAAGTTACTGCAGTTCATGCAAAGTTTATCTTTGTGCTTTTGCAAATAATTAATTTGAATGTTTCTCAGATTTATTTCTGCACAAACTGACTTTCTGTGCACAGACATGCCCTCAAATCAAATCAGAATCAGAAATCCTTTATTGATCCTGAAGGGAAACTCTTTGTTACAGCAGCTCGTCTTTACGTCAGAGCACACAGGAGAAAGTACTAGCAAACAATATGATGCACTATAAAACTATAAAACAGGTGAGAAAATACATTAAGTACCAGGTGGGTTTAAGTATAAGATAAAATAAGTGTGAAGTACCAGGTGAGTTTACCGGTTGATGATGATAATACACTCACTGTGGTGATTCTGCAGACTTCATCCGTTCATAAACCCTCGTCATGGATACAGATGGAAGCAATAAGTTAATAAAGAACTCGTTAAGTAATCGGAGGGTGCGACTTCCCCCCACACGGTGTCAGCACCAACTCAGCTAATAGTCTGAAGTTTAAAGCTGCCAGGAACCAAACAGACATGAAAACAGACACATAACAGGCTGTAAGAAACTATTGTTTCACTATTTATACTCACAAAGTTATGATGCAGTTTATTTACATGTAAAGTGATTTTATCCCAACTGTAAATCACTATGAATTCACTGTCTTTAAACATTTCTTTCAGTCAAATGTTTTATGGTTTACAGACATTAATAAGATGCGTGAAAGCTCCACATCAGCATTTCCAGCTGGTTTTCTCAGCTTATATTTAGTAAAGATATATAAATAAACCAAACAGACAGACCCCTGATCCTAATTATTAACACACATTTAGTAATGTACGAGACGCAAATTCTCATTAAAGCGATCAGTTGTCCCTTTTTCAAGGACTGGAGGAAATATTCTGAAAGTAAAATGTTAAATTAAGGGAAGGAAACGAGTATATTGACACAAATGAGTTATTTAATTAGCAGGATAAGGTTATTGACAGTAGCAATGTAAGATATATAATAAATAATACAACAAACACACAACTCTGGAGTCACAGCTCGCGGCTGTGAATAAAGAATGAACGTCTAACAGAGTAAAGGGGACCGCGGGGCTGATGTCCAGACTGGGGACCTGCTGGCGGACGAAGCAGGACCGTCTCTGTCTGTCCCGGCCGCCAGGGGTCCAGCAGGGACGGCAGAGCGCTGGAGACGAAGGCCTCGGACTTTATCTCAGGAAACGGTGGATTACGGTAAACGAACGTTCAGTGAAATCCTCTCTGAGAGTCAGAGGTTCAGACTGATGCCGCTCTCACGTCTGTACGCTGAACATGAAGCTGCAGCCAGCGGCCGGTTAGCTTAGCTTAGCATAAAGACTGGAAACGGGGGGAACATGCACCTCCCAGCGGCTCGAAAGGCCACGCAGCCAGAGTCCCCTCAGTGTGGGGGAAACAGCTCTGTACTCAGTCAGCAGTTACACAAGAAATAGTGTTACAAGGCGTTACGGGCCGGACTGTTTCTTGGCCGAGAGCAGTAACTTCCTTGAGTCTCCGCCAGTTGCCAGGCAACTAGGACCTGACCACACTTCCTTGCTTATCCATCACAAGTTCTGCTTTATTAACGCCGTGTTTCAAATGAGCTGAGGGTACCTGGATCCCAGAGCAGAGCCCAGATCTAGCCCCGGGACCCAAACAGACCCGCTGACAGTGGGTAGGTGTTACATTAGCGGTTGTTAACTTCCTGTTAACTGGAAAAGTCCTAAAAGAAAACTAGAAATAACACGGGTTTGAGTAAAGGCGGGCAGGCGGTGTACCATTCCTGCCTCAAGTCTTTAGAATCGGGCTAAATTTCTGCCACATCGGTTGTCGTTTGACGAGCACAACGCCGGATTAATTTCCTGATCGATCAACGATGTGGCGGACGGTCGGTTGGACTTCTGGCAGGTCAGGAATGGGTTTCGTCTGTCTGCAGTTTGAGCAGCTCCACGTCTGATTTGAAGATCTGTTTGAACTGTAGTGAACTTGTTGTTTTAGTATTTTACATGAAACTGAGCTGTGATATAAAACTTCCGTCTGTGGCTCCATGTTGTTCGTTTCTTCTTCCTACTTTCTGTTCACAGTAGAATTCACAAAGTAACGCTGCCTCTCTCTCCTTTTGTCAACATTGTTGAGGACGCGGCCGTCTTGTTTCAGTAAACTTTATTGGAACTGTCCCTGAACAAACCGACCGCGGGTTCAGCGTTTCCGGTCAGCGTGAGCGCCGCGTGGTGGACAGCCGCAGGTTCTGCTCGTACAGAAAGGAAGGTGGTGTGAGCTAACACAGCGTACACGAGGAATCAAACACAGTGTCTGTCCACCTTAAATAGTTTTAATGACTGTTAGGACGTGTTAGCGTGTTAGCGTGTCAGCTGCCAGTTTAAGTGAGTGAGTTTATTTTGAGCGTGAAGTCTCAGTGACACTTACAGAGAGAAGATTCACTCTTCAGACACTAAGAAGGACTTGGATTTGGTCTCCGCAGCATTCTGGACTAAACCTTTGACCTCGCTCCGAACAGGAAGCAGGACGGGTTCGTCTCTGAGTTGTGGCCCCTGCGGGTCGCCGTACTTAGATTCCATTGTTGTCCGATTTAACAATGTCGTCCTGAGCTTTGGGACGTCCAGCCGGGTCTGCAGAGGCCTTTTAGCTCTTATGTATTTATGAGGGACGTCACGGAGCTTTGCTTTTTTCTCTCCGGTTTGAAACATGTCGGGCTCTGCTGCCTCCCCAGAGCACCGAACACAGACCCCTGTATAAATCTCAGCTCGGCCCCCTGCCAGGACCTGGACTGTACAGAGAAACCAGATACAGAAAGCAGTGAATGTACCTGTCGCTGCTGTGACAAACGCCGCGAACAGAACGTCTGCAGGAGACCAACACGAAGCGGGAAGGTTTCACAAAGGGGGGCTCGATGTTTCAGCGTTGGAAACGAGTTAAAACATCCATCTGTGCAGCTTCAGTGAAGAGTCAACGGACGCTTTATCGTCTGGATCCGCATCTACATAATAATGAAGTGATAAACGGTTTAATTACCTTTCCTGGTAATTTCCTCAGAGGCTGTCGGGAAACTACCGAGCTGGAAAACAAATATTTCCCAGGAATTTTACTGAGATGAACTTTTCTAATTAATTGTGCATCGTGACGTTAAGCAGCAGACTCGTTCAGAGCAGTCGAGGTGCGTTGGAGTTGTTGGTGACATTTAGGAACAGTGGGGTTTCATGTTCTTCTACTGGAGCTCTGCGCAGTTTTAAACGATGCTTGACATTATTTTAATAAGGTCTGGCTTAATAAACAATTCATCTGTCTGCTCATTAATGGATGAGAAGTCCCTGAAGTGCTCAGAAAAGATGGAAATGGAAAACGATTTTATGAGCAGTGAGCAAAAGCTCCAGAACAGCTACTAAATGGACCTTGTGGTGAGATTGTTACCCAGGTGGAGAATGAACCTCGGTGAACCTCGGTGTCTTTCGGGCACTCTGATTAACAATATAAACAAATCCTTGTTGCGACTGAATCGTGATATACGACATGACCTCACAAGAACAAAATGCACAAAAGGCCGTAGATCCGAATTCGGAGCCAGCAGCTGGTAACAGCCAAAGCACGGCAGCACCAGTTCTCGCCGGCGGAGGCCAAAGGTGGTCCAAACCACCGCACAGAAAACTGAACGGATGTGTGCACATGTTCGGAATACAGACATGCACATTTAAGACTCTAACGACTATTGGGTTCGGTCCGGACATCCTAAAGCCGCGTCCGCTCCACGTAGAATCGTTTTAAAGCAGTGTTACCACACACGCACATACACTGCTTCATCTGCCACACACTTCAGTGCCTGTTAGGGTTAATTATTGTTTTGCATATTGATTGAAATACTTTTATCGTCTCTTTCTTACTTCTTAAAATACAACGTACACACGACTCGGTAGATTTGACTTTATTTACTGTTGAAATAATCCGCGTGTAGCATCAACACAGTTATTACAGTCAGTAAAGTAAAAACACTCCTTCTTCTTGATTCCACAAGTGTGTGTGTGTGTGTGTGTGTGTGTGTGTGTGCTTGCTACATCGTGAGGACTGAAACACATTACCTACAGAGTGAGGACATCTTGGCCGGTCCTCACAACCGTTTGAAGGGTGAGGGTTAGGCGTTTAGTTGTGATGGTTAATGTTACGGTGAGGGGCTAGGGAATGCATTATGTCAGTGACGGTCCTCACTAAGATAGAAGTGTGTGTGTGTGTGTGTGTGTGTGTGTGGACAGGAGTAACTGATGTGCAGAGTCAGGGATGAGGGGATGTGTTGTTGGTATTTATGACTGAGCTGCCCGTAATTACTGTCATGTCTAAATGTTAGAAACATGAGAGGAACGCAGCCGGAGCAACGAGCGCAGAGTCCGTCTGCTCCGGTTCTCTTCAGTCCAGCTCAGAGGTTCGAGTTCTTTACTTTGCTTAACTCAGATAACATAATGCGCCGCCAGACGCCCGAATCCGTCATTTGACATCTTTTGACCAGATGAAATGCCCCGGTGTGATGTTGGCGTGTTGTTCCTGTGACATGAGAAACTCCTGCTGATTGGCTGCTGTTGAACTCTACAGTGAACTGCTGCTACATCTATCTATTCCCATAAGTGTAGTGCCGTACATGTGTAGTCATTTTTAGTAATACAAATGTACTTTTACAAGAAGTACATTTTTGAATGCCGGCCTTTGAGTGTTTTAATTAGTAATTAACAGTAATGTTCCATATTTCAGGATTATTTTCTTAAATTCTCATTTTTGATTGTATTTAATATGCATTGTTCCCCCCTTTCTTTAAATAAATAAAATAAAAATTAAAAAAATAAGTATTTCTGCTTAAAGCAGCTACAAGGAACTTTAATTTTTGTGTTGATTCTGGCGGCCCCTGTGGACAAAAGCAGTAGTGTTCCTACCGCCTCGTTTCGTCGGATTTCGACGGGGCTCCGACCGCCTCCAGCCGTGCGGCAGCCGTTACGGCGCTGAGAATAACTGTAGCCCGTCCTCTCGCCTTGTTTGTTAACGAAGGTCTTATAGAGGCGTCAGTTTGAAATGGAGACGGTTTCGGAACGTAACCCCCTCCGGAGAGTCTTTGCTGACCTCCAGTGGTTTAACTTCGCCCCTCGCAGCTGCAGTGATGTGCAGGTGTACCCTGTGACATCACTGTTGGGTGTGGTTACAGGTGCAACACCTCCGTCGGCCCGAAGTGAAGCAGAACGGAGAAACACTGACTGTGCGTTACTCTTACGTGTATTTCTTTACCAGCAGCAGAACGAGCTGTAAACGCAACATCTACCAGCTGCTAAAGTAGCCGACGCTAACTCGTTCAGCATAAGTCTGAAAATAAAAAGATTGATCCGCGCAGCTTTAAGGTCGCTGAGGATGAAAAGATTTAACTCGGACACATTGTTTTGTCTTCGATTGTTGGTGTGAAGAAGTTTCAGATTTATTTGACTTTTACGGGTTAAACGTGTTTTTCTTAATTTCTCAAACTCCTCGGGAGCATGTGAGCTACAGCAGCTGCTCACATTTATTCCAGAGAGTCTTTAGAGGCACAAATGTAATATATTCCTGCACAATAGCGTTTTCAATCTAGGCGGAACATTTTGTGAGATTACAGTTTGGGGAATAATTACTCTGTCAGAATCAGATCACGTACGCCTCCAGTTCTTTTAAATATTAGTAAAGAGAGAAAAAAGGGTTTTCTGGATGTGTGTGTGTGTGTGTGTGCGCTGTCTGTCAGTCAGTGTGTGGCCTGTTCAATGAAATACAAGACAGGTGTCTGGAAAAAAACTGCTGCCAAGTCTGCACTTTTACCATCCGCTCATCCCCTTCCTTCCTCCTCGTCCTCCTCCTCGTCCTCGACCCCGTCAGTCACGTCCCTCTTCTTTTTCTTCCTCGGCTGCCTCCACCGACGCCCTTTTGGTTTCTCGAGTTCTTTCTCTTTTTCAATCAACCCATTTCCTTCGAAATCTTCGATTCGAAGAGTTTTCGTGGCGTGCTGTTGTCAGAGCAGTTTAACCGAACAGCAGAACGGACAGTAAATCATGCTGACGTGAACCTCTAGAGCTCGACAGATTTGTTGAAAATGTCCGTGCAGCTCTCTTTTGTATCGTAAAGCTCGACGGCGATCCCGTCTCCTACAAATTACATTTATATCCTGCTACAGAGTTTTGCCAAATCCATCTCGGAGGAAACGTAAATACTGCCTGGATTATATTAACTCGCAAAGTGTTACGTTCTTGTACTCAGCAGGAGTCGGATGAAGGTGGACGTGCAAAGTCCAGGGGTTTGACACCAGAGGTCGGGGTTCACCAAACTAAATCACTTTGCTAAAGATGCAGGAAAGATCGATGATCAGTTCAACATGCTTCAAGTCAGTTTTGAGCTTTTCAGTATTTAACCAAGATGACGATTTGTCTTTTACCGTAACGTAGTCTCATGCTTCTGGCGAGGCAAGGCAAAGTGTTGGTCACAGTTCAGTTGTCAGGAGAAGTTTTCGCAGATACGTTCGTTAACAGCGTTAACTGTAATCTGAGCAGCATTACGCTTCTTTTACAATGCATTTGCTGCAGATTAGTAGGACAAAGCACTTCCAGCAGGGTTGCAGTGGTTCAATTCAGAACATTAACTTAAGGAACAGACGAGCACAGCACTCGTACACAGCCGCGATTAAAAGGGTGCGCTGGATTCATGTTACAGAGAGAGGAGCGTAGAAACGCGCTGTGCTGAGGTGGCGAACTGCAGTAAGCGCTTTTCAGTGAATCGTCTCAATCGTGAGGAAGAACTGGTGAAGGAAGAGTTTAATTTTTTACAGTGTAGCAGTCCCTCTCTCTCTCCTGCGGTTTGGGTGTAACTGTAGATCGGCCGAGCGGAGGGGAGATTTTCCTCAAACTGTCGGGGAGCCAATCACACAAGCCGCATGATGGGCGCTCCCCGAAGGGACCAATCATCAATCAGTGTCGCCGTGACCCGCCATCTGTCAGAGAGAGAGAGAGAGAGAGAGGAGGTGAAGGAGTCCTTCCTCTGCTTTACGTCTCTTTCTCTCTTTTTTTTAGTCACTTTGTTTTTAAGTACAATTTGATTTATTAACAAAAATGAAGAGAGCAAAAGAAACGGAACGACGGAGGTGTAGAAAGGCAAACAGAGAGAAAACAGGTGATAGGAAGAGGAAGGAGGTGAAAAGGTGAAAGAGATGATGAGGAGAGAGAGGAGAAGAAGATCAACAGATTGGGAGAAACGAGGGAAGCGAAAGTCAGAAAGAACGAAAAGAAGTGCGAACGAAGGGAGACGAGTAAAGGAAAGAGAGGAGGAACAGAGGAGAAAAGACTTCATCCTCCATTAGCTGCTGATGGATCGGCGTCAGGAGAGACGGCGGCCTCCAGGGGTCAAAGGTCGCCGAGCTTCCACCACACTTTCCTCTCTTCATCTGACTGTGAACTTCCTCTTCACCTTCATCTTTGTACCTTCCACTTTTTCCCTCTGCTCTTTCTCTTTCTGTGTAAATGTCCCAAAAGCTTCTCAGACCGGTGGAAAAGTCTCGTGGTGCAGGAAAACACGCGGCCTGTTTCCGACAGCAGTGACGCTGTGAAGTCTTTTCGTTAGTGAGCTGCGGATCGGAGGGGCCGCACATTCGACGGGGCCTCGTCTCCCAAAAGCTTTTTAAGGTGAAGATGATCGTAAAAATCCATCTTACAAACTTTCTCAAGCTTAAGAAAGTTTCCTAAAAGCGTCGCCGCTGATAGTAATAACTCCCGGCTCTCTCTGGGAAAGGGAAGCAACGTGAAACCAGATTAATTATTGCACAAACTGGTCAGAAACGAGGTGAACTGCAAAGGGAAGCGGGCCTGAGGGTTAGTCACATGGGGCGTAACGCACATACAGAAGTTATTCCAACAGTTGATCTGCCGGTTAGGGTCTTCACCTTCCTCTTCTCCCTCCTCTTCACCCTCCTCTTCTCCCTCCTCTTCACCCTCCTCTTCTCCCTCCTCTTCTCCCTCCTCTTCACCCTCCTCTTCTCCCTCCTCTTCTCCCTCCTCTTCACCCTCCTCTTCTCCCTCCTCTTCACCCTCCTCTTCTCCCTCCTCGCCTGATGTCTTCATGTCTTCTGGCCGAGATGTTCTCTGCTCCACGTGAGCCGCAGAGTAACGTCTGACTCGAGCAGCGGCTGCATCCCCGAAATCTCTGGACTCCAAATATAAAACCTTTCTTTGTGTTGTTCACAGACAGTAAAGAGTCTGTGCTGCACCACAGACAGTAAAGAGTCTGTGCTGCACATGAGACAGTAAAGAGTCTGTGCTGCACATGAACAGTAAAGAGTCTGTGCTGCACATGAACAGTGCACCTGAGACAGTAAAGTGTCTGTGCTCTGAACAGTAAAGTATCTCCGCTGCACCGCAGACAGTAGTCTGTGCTGTGTCTCCGCTGCACTTGAGACAGTAAAGTGTCTCCGCTGCACCACAGTGTCTGTCCGCTGCACCACAGACAGTAAAGTGTCTCCGCTGCACCACAGACAGTAAAGTGTCACAGACAGTAAAGTGTCTGTGCTGCACCGCAGACAGTAAAGAGTCTGTGCTGCACCGCAGACAGTAAAGTGTCTGTGCTGCACCGCAGACAGTAAAGTGTCTCCGCTGCACCGCAGACAGTAAAGTGTCTGTGCTGCACCGCAGACAGTAAAGTGTCTGTGCTGCACCGCAGACAGTAAAGAGTCTGTGCTGCACCGCAGACAGTAAAGTGTCTGTGCTGCACTGCAGACAGTAAAGTGTCTGCTGCAGTACAGTGACAGTAAAGTGTCTGTGCTGCACACGCAACAGTAAAGTGTCTGTGCTGCTCCGAGACAGTAAAGTGTCTGTGCTGCACCGCAGACAGTAAAGAGTCTGTGCTGCACCGCAGACAGTAAAGTGTCTGTGCTGCACCGCAGACAGTAAAGAGTCTGTGCTGCACCGCAGACAGTAAAGAGTCTGTGCTGCACCGCAGACAGTAAAGTGTCTGTGCTGCACCGCAGACAGTAAAGAGTCACAGACAGTAAAGTGTCTGTGCTGCACCACAGACAGTAAAGAGTCACAGACAGTAAAGTGTCTGTGCTGCACACAGACAGTAAAGTGTCTGTGCTGCACCTCAGACAGTAAAGAGTCTGTGCTGCACCGCAGACAGTAAAGTGTCTGTGCTGCACCGCAGAACAGTAAAGTGTCTGTGCTGCACCATGAACAGTAAAGAGTCTGTGCTGCACGCAGACAGTAAAAGTCTGTGCTGTGAACAGTAAAGTGTCTGTGCTGCCGCAGACAGTAAAGTGTCTGTGCTGCACCATGAGACAGTAAAGAGTCTGTGCTGCCCCGCAGACAGTAAAGTGTCTGTGCTGCACCATGAACAGTAAAGAGTCTGTGCTGCACCGCAGACAGTAAAGAGTCTGTGCTGCCGCATGAACAGTAAAGTGTCTGTGCTGCACATGCAGACAGTAAAGAGTCACAGACAGTAAAGTGTCTGTGCTGCACCACAGACAGTAAAGAGTCACAGACAGTAAAGTGTCTGTGCTGCACCACAGACAGTAAAGTGTCTGTGCTGCACCACAGACAGTAAAGAGTCACAGACAGTAAAGTGTCTGTGCTGCACCACAGACAGTAAAGTGTCTGTGCTGCACCACAGACAGTAAAGAGTCACAGACAGTAAAGTGTCTGTGCTGCACCACAGACAGTAAAGTGTCTGTGCTGCACCACAGACAGACAGTCGGAGCGCTGCTGTAGGAAACATTTTAAGACGCTTGTAGTTCAGGTTTTCCCTGTTAAAGGGTTTTTCCTCGTCTGAATCGAGGCTCTGAGGACAGACTGTGAAGCGTGAGATATCGTGACTTCATTCGTGGATTAAATGATTTTGTTAGGCGTTACTCTTTTCATCTTTTTTTCAACAGCGACGTGTAATGGCCGTATAATTAAGCTCCTGGAGCTGCTTCACGATAACCGGCAGCTACACCAGCGGAAAGCCTGTAGCGTGAAACGCACTGAAGACCCCGGGCTGTAAAGTTTGTCCTGAGGGGGGCGCTAGAGGGGCGGGGTCATTAAAATCTGAAGGGTTTGTCCTCTGGAGAGCAGGAAGGAGATCAGGTGATGTAACTTGGTATTTACTGTATGTTCACATGTATGTATATTAGCTCTCCTTGTTAAAATGACATTGCAGTGGATAATTCCATACAAAATGAAATAAATATGAACACCAGTGCGTCTGGCAGGCGAAACAACAGGAGTTCAGGTGAAGTTCATCAGTGACTTTATGTAGGGCAGCTTACAGGGGAGAAGCTGTTTTCCTGCCTGGGCTCGGTGCGTCGCGTTCAGCTCCAGCACGGACCGGTTCAACACTAACGCACAGAGCGGTCCTCGGAGAGACAGACGTGCTGCAGGGGAGGGAGAGGGCGAACAGGTTCAAAGCAAACAGCCAGAGAAAGAGATAACGCTGCGTTCGGGTCCTCCGGGAATAACCGTCGGAGGAGCTTCGGCGGTTAAAAGCGTCGGCGTGGAAGAGTGTTTGTGTTTGAAGTCGTCTGAAGCGTCAGACTGGAGCTTTCTCTTCGTGTCGTAATTATTCTCAGCCTTTCCACACTTTCCTCTCCGAGCTGCAGGCGCTCAGCTGCTGGCTTCATGTGTTTAACGCCACCTGTGATGTAAGCTGCAATGCATTCTGGTCTCCGGGCTGCCTCTGTGAGTGTGGACCAAAGTAAGCCTTGAGCTCTTTATTAATGTCCAAATGTTCAAAACTTCAAGTAGATTTTTATCAGAAGTCACCAGAGTCAGATGTGGATGTGTTGTTCTCCAGACACTGCACAAAAACCCTTCACTCAAGGGCTACTTACTAGCTTTTTTCAGTGGAGTAAGTGGACCGTAAGTTAAGATTATTTTGTCAAACTACTATTCCCAAGGTCAAGAACGAACTTTCACACTAACGTCCCGATGAAAATGAAGCAGAAAGCCAAAGATGAAAGGCCATGTTTTCTCCAAACTCGCCAGGCTCCGCTCTACACTCCTACGAAACCTCCGAGCTAGTTCGCGAAGTCACCTCGAGTCTGCCGCTACCCGGAAAGTCCGTCGCGCCCTTTCAATCATGGTGATGGACTTGCACGTGTTTTTAATTCGCGGTGCTGCTGCTTTATACTGAACCTTTCCGTATCCTGGGAAACGCCGGACTCTGCTGAGTCATCGAACGATCCCTGAGGTTCGTGTTCTGACCACCAGCTGTTGTTTCGGTCAGTTTGGTGGACGACTGCAAATACTACAATACCCACGAGCCTCAGCTGCTGTTGCCATGGAGAAGAAGCCAGTCAGAGGTGGGGATCAGAGCTGCGGTGAATTCAAAACGTCACCACGGTTACTGGATTCATTCAAAACTGACTGATTTAAAAGTGAATTAGTTTATTAAGATTATTAAATCAGGTTTTCTCGGCAGTGTGATCTTCGGGTTCACGTCTGAATGCGAAGCTCTGTGATTGGATGTGAGTGAAATGCACCCTGGGAGTCGTAGTTGACGTCTCTCCTTCAGCTTTTATGTCCACAGGCTTCTTGCAGCTTCGACTTTTTATCAGTTTTCTCACACAGTTGTTGGTCGTTTGTTCACGAAGCGCTCCTCCTCGCACTTTGCAGCTCTATTGATTTTAATGTAAAAGACTTCTCGCTGTCATATTTTCAGTTTATGAACGAAAAGTGACTGAAATGTCAGGTTCTGTGACTGATACGAAGTGTTGTTTCTCTTTCTCTTCCTCCGTTTGTATCACCTCCCTCCATCCTCCTTTTCTCCCTCCGTCTCTCTGGTAATAAACGGTTTCCTCTGCTTGTCTGCAGGTGGAGTTTGATTTAAAGGAGGAGCAGGTGGTGAAAGAGAGGTGGGAGCTACACTCGTTTTTTTTCTTCCTACATCTTTTATCACCTAAATCAATTCTCGTCTCTTCCTACTCCTTCTCCTCTCACGCAGAGTGGAGGAAGAGCGAGGAGAAGTCGAGAGAAAAGACGGTGAAAGACAAATTTAAAAGAAAGAGACAGGAGAGGAAAATACGGGAAACGCCAAGAAAAGAGGAGGAAAGACGAGCAGAGAGGAGGAGAGAGGGGAGGGAGGAGAAGGTGACATCTTTCTGAGTCATTCGAGGTGACGAGCGAACAGATGTGCAGCTGCAGACACGTTTTACTGCTCCATAACTGAGGAGGAGGAGGAGGAGGAGGAGGAGAGGATGAAACACTAGAGGAAAGGAGGCGAGGAAAGGAGGAAGCAAAAGGACAGGAGAGGAGGAGAGATGAGAGGAGAGAAGTTCATCAGGAGGTAGAGGAGGTGAAAACAGGAGAGGCATATGTTGGATGGATGGACTGAAGGAGGAGGGAGGAGAGAAGGAAGACAGGAAGTAGTAGATTTTATTTTGACGGGGCTGAATTTACCGGAGCTTCAGTGGAGGACAGGAAGAGGAAAACTGTAAAAATACGAGAACAAAGGAAAACATGAAGCGTGTGTGTGTGTGTGTGTGTGTGTGTGTGTGTGTGTGTGTATATATAATATATATGTTCAGTTTTTGTAGACAGGTGTTGCCATGTTTCTACAGTAGCCCAGAACGGACAAACCAATCACCGGCGGTGCAGAGGGCCGTTTCTCGGCCGCCGTAGTTCCTCCTCCACGCCTGGGTGGGGAGGGCGAGGCGAGCGGGGTTCACATGGCTGCAAACTGCAGTTTCACCGCTAGAGGCCGCTAAATCCTCCACGCTGGACCTTTATCTGCAGCTAGCTTTCAGCCCGCATCGGTCCAGTCCCACCAAAACCCAGATAATGTGACGGACTAATGTGGGCTTCGTTTGGTCGTTTTGTGCCAGAACACAGCCGCGATTGACCCAACTTGATTTTAATAGAAAGAAACTAGAACCAGTGGGACCAAACCTGTGTTTGGTCCAGGTTCTGTGTTTTCTGTTGTCTGTCTGCAGCAGTTTGTGGTGATTTAAGGTGACTTTCCCTGCCTGTCCCTGAGCCGGCTCTCCGCTCCGCAGTAATCCCTCTGCACAGGAACACAGGCCCAGTCCACGGGACGTCTCGGGGGGGTGGAGGTTATCCAGGGGGAGAGGGATGTTTATATGAGCGTCGGGGTCGCTCGCCCACTGAACCAATCAGATGGATGCATTTCTAGGTTGACTTCCTCCAAAGTTTATTGGGGGCAGAAGATAAAACTTTACAGCAAAAAAACAAAAACACAGAAAGAAGAGCTGAATTTACCTGAACCGGCCTCCAAACATCAAACATCACCGAGGAGGAGGAGGAGGAGGAGGAGGAGGAGGAGGAGGAGGAGGAGGAGGAGGAGGAGGAGGAGGAGGAGGAGGGAGGAGGAGAGGAGGAGGAGGAGGAGGAGGAGGAGGAGGAGGAGGAGGAGGGAGGAGGAGGAGGAGGAGGAGAGGAGGAGGAGGAGGAGAGGAGGAGGAGAGGAGGAGAGGAGGAGAGGAGGAGGAGGAGGAGAGGAGGAGGCAGAATCATCGATTCATTGATGAAGAGCAGCAGAAAGGAGGAAGTTCAGGTGTCGGATAATAACACAAATCAATCATAACTCTGTTTAAAACGAACTCCAATCGATATTTCAATACAGCGTGTAACCTGAAGGTTAAAACAATAAATAAATAAATAAATAATACTTTTAGAAATACAAGAAAAACAAATAAGAAAACTGTAATTAAAAGTTAAACAATGTGCTAACAAAATAAATGAAACAATAAATCAAATATTTAAATAAATCTACAAATAGTAATAGAAATAAAATTGCAAAGAGCACAATATTAAATTTAATAAATTAAAAAACAAAAATGAATAAAATAAAATGAACACAATTATAAACAATAACACAACAAAATAAATTGCAAATTTCTAAATAAAAAAAATCTAACTAATCTAATCTAAAAAATATAACTAAATATATATATTAACAACAAAACTACAAAATATTAAAATAATTTAAAAATACAAATTAAAATGCATATTTTATAACATTAATATTTTAGAGTTAAGTATAAAGGCAAGGTGCAGACCTGGTTGTGGTCTCGGACTGGTTGTGGTCTCGGACTGGTTGTGGTCTCGGACTGGTTGTGGACTGGTTGTGGTCTCGGACTGGTTGTGGTCCCGGACTGGTTGTGGACTGGTTGTGGTCTCGGACTGGTTGTGGTCTCGGACTGGTTGTGGACTGGTTGTGGTCTCGGACTGGTTGTGGACCGGTTGTGGTCTTGGACTGGTTGTGGTCTCGGACTGGTTGTGGACTGGTTGTGGTCTCGGACTGGTTGTGGACTGGTTGTGGTCTCGGACTGGTTGTGGCGGCCTTGCTGAGGACACGCCGCCTGTGTTCCTCCTCCCACCAGAGACTCTCCTCGCTCTGCACTCTGCTCCACATTTGCATTCAGGGGGCTGCTAGCGGCTGCTAGCGGCTGCTAGCTCGGGCCGCCGGAGTGTAAATGTACCCAGAGATCACCTGGGGGCTCGGAAGGTGATATCGCAGCCCCCCACCTGTCCTCGCATGACATTTACCGGTCGCTCTGGAAGAGTTCAGAGACTGAGAATCACCTCAGTTTGAAGGTTTCTGAGTATTCATGCATCTTTGCAGCCTCATTTAAAGGAAATACACACATGCTGTTCACCTCGTACAGCAAGGGAAACTGAAAGATGTCTGTTCTGTCCGTGAAGCCCCTTCATGGTCCCGGAGGATAACTCCAGGAGACTTCGGGGACCTCCTGACCTTTCCTCCGGCACTACGGTGACTCTAAAACTAAAACTTGTATACAAGACTGTCGGGTTTTCCTGCCTGGCACCGGGGGTTGGAACAGCAACATTTACCTCCTCCATGTTTCTGTATGCTTCCATATTTGATTAATTGCTTAATTAATCCAGTAACGGCACTACAATAAGGCCGAACCTCCAACGTGTATATCCAACTCTGACAGACCTCAGACGAGCTAAACCCTGACCAGCACCTTCATGTTGTAGTGAACATGGCAGCCTCCAGGGGGCTTCAAACGTTTGTTGACAGTAAAGTAACCCTGAACAAGACTGTGGCGCTGGACTTAGCTAAATGCTAACATCAGCATGCTCACAAAGACGACGCTAACATGCCGATGTTTAGCAGGTATGGTGTTTACCGTCTTAGTTATTAGCTAATTAGCTCTAAACCCGAAGCAGCTGATGGGAATGTGCTGCGCTCCTCGGATCAGCTGTCTGTTCTGCTTCCGCTCGCTGACGCCATCTGACTATCTGATAATGAGACGCTTACTGGTGAAACTTCAGGTCAGCCACATCGCTCATTTCACACAGCATTAAAATCTCGTAATACTGCCACTGGATTATTATTTATACTTCTATCTAACGGAGGCTTTAGTAGTCCGTAGTCGTAGTGTTTGATCCAGAATCAAAGTTCAAAGCTGCACGGCACCGTCGCTGTTCGGCTCTGTGCACGTGCTGCTGCCGTGGCGTCACGATGACCTGGTGGAAAAAAAAAAAAAAAGTGAAGCGAACCGGGGGTCATCTGAGGTCGCACGCTGAAACCTGACTGGGATTCAGAGCAGCGACTCGGACGTGACTCGGCTCCTTAACTTCTCCATTAAAAGTGCCACGGCTGCAGCAGTAGGCTCTATTCACGGCTCGACTCGTGCAGGATAATTCAGGGATAAGCGTTAGAAATCTGCGGTCAGACTCGATTTAGCAACTGAAAGTCCTGAAAACTCGTTTTGTGAATCTGCCTCTCTCTCCGAAAGGCACCACACAGCCGCGGCCATCGTTGCGTCGTTGCGTCCGGGCTTGCATCGCCTCGCTGGGATGCACCGCTGTCCCGTTTCCCGGCGTCAGCGTGACTGAAGCCTGTGGCCCCGTAAAGTTCCCCTCCAGACGTGTTTTATTGTGTGTAAAAGTTCAATTAGGTTGAAAATTCTTACAATGACATAAAAAAACCTGTTAACTGACACAAGACGTCTCCTGCTCTTTCTCAGTGCACGTCGGCTCCAAACTAACAGAAATCCTGCAGGTACGTCCAGGTGTTAAACAGGTTCGAGGTGACTCGCTCGATGCTGTTCCTCCGATCGACAGGCGGCGGCAACGCGGCGACGCTGCCAGCGAAGGCGGTGAAGAAGAAGACTGTAAGCTGGCTAGCGTGGATGGGAACAATGTAGGTTGGAAACAAGGGAAAAGGAGATCCGTTCAGCAGGTTTGTGAGACCTGAAGAATACACGCCATGAGTTTGGACCGGAAACTCCGCAGAGCTCTTCAAAGACTAAAGCCTCTGAATAAACACGGGAACTGAGACGTTTTGAGGTGAATGTAGTTTAGATTCCCGTAAATCAAAATGAGCACGAAACATCTGGATGGGAGGAGGCTTGTTTCTTGAACATGAAGCGTGTGTGTGGTGTGTTTCTGTCCCATCCACGTCACTGCAGCCGTTACGGAGTTAATGGGACGACAGCTGCCAGCCAATCGCAGACTAGTCTCCTCCTCGTCGACTGTCCGAGCCGTTAATCTCACTCGAGTCACCCTCGCGGGTGCGTTTGTTTTCGGTGACACCTGTGCCGAGGCGTACCTGTGTGACCCGAGCAGATGTGACCCCTCCCGGTCGCCCGCCCCCGCACTCCTTCATTAAAGCCGGCGAACCACTTCAGCGGGTTCACATCGACTCCACAGGCCTCCGCGGGGTCGCACCAGGACACACACACACACACACACACACACACACACTCTCATTTGAAGTGGCTGGAGGTGTTTAATTTAATTCCTCATTCAGTGGCTGTATTTCTGAGGGAGGCCTGCTCTGCTATGCATGAGGGACATTTACATTTAACACAGCTATTCGACCCACATACAAAATGACTGGAGAGAAAGAGGACGAGATGAATGTTACAAAAGAAGAGAGGTGTTGAAAGGAGGAGAAAATAAAAGAGAGAGGAGCGATGGTCTGATGGGGAGAGAGGCTCTGAGTGACTCGCTGAAGGCTGAATTTGAATATGAAAGCGTCACTTCTTCTACACTGCAGCCTGAAGGCGCGGCACTGACGGGACGACACACCAGTTCACACCATGAACTGAAATGAACTTCAGCCACGAAGACACGGGCTCTCGCTCTCGCTCTCGCTCTCGCTCATCTGATATGTGATATGAGGCATAAATATTTCCTCAGATTTTCTGGGATTACGGTTTTTAATTTTGCGAAGACGCCCTGACCTGATTTCTCCCCCAAAAATTCCCACATCGCAGAGAGAGCCAGGCAGGCAGGACAAAGTCAACAAGCAGCTCCTCTGGCCAATGAGTCCGTTAGTCTGCATGGACACCTGGGGGTCTGCTAGGGCCTGTATTTCCAGGTAGACTGTAGCGTGCTTTGATATGGGCTTCAGAGTCCAGCCTGCCGTCCGGCCTGAGGAGGACACACTCACATCTGTCTGCTTTTAATCCCCTCGGCTCGCCTGCTCTCTGCGGTAAACTCTGCGCAGCTCGACCTCCGCCTGATCGAAGGAGGAGGTGCGAGTGTTTGAGTCCAACCGCACGAGCGTTCGTTTCATCTACATAATGCACGACGCTGGTTTATGTTTAATGTTTAAATGAATCCGTACGGGGCAGAGAGGCGTTTCCATTATGCATCACTGTGAAAGCTGCTGGGACACTTCTGACGAGTGTCGGGAAGATGAAGAGAGGAAGTGAGGACGCGCTGGCTGGACAGAAACGCTCTTTTCATCTTGTTAGATCACGCTAACATCCGATGCACGTGGGCAACTTTTTAAGGTGGTGTTGAAACAGGAGCAGGGAAACCCCGTGTCGCACCAGTGTGTTGTTCTGGTTGCGGCGGTCTCAGTTAGACAGTTGTCGTGTGCTTGTCAGACAGCAGCGTTTCAGGTGACGCAGAGTCACGCTCTTTAGATGACAGTGATGGAGACAGATGCCAGCGTATTATTTATATATGTTTATATATGTAGATGTATTTTGAAGGCATCCTGTTGCGTCTCCGCTGTTCGTACGTGAGAACGAGGTGGATCACATCAGCCATCAGCGTGAAGAGGCTTTCTTTTCTGCTTTAATCTTTTCAGCATGTTGGTCTGTCAGCTGCTTTTGAATCGTGCAGTTTCTTGTGAATTTAAAGGGAAACAGTGCGTGTGGAAGGATTCCTGGTTTTCAAATTAAAGTGTTGTTTGATCAGGCTCTTATGTGCAGAGTTTCTTATTTTCACTCTCTCTGCTCAGACGTTTCCCAGACGCTGCCGTTCTAACCTTTGGCTGAAGTGTTTGGGTCTTTTATTAGACCTCATATACAGCAAAACGGCTTACCGACATGGAAACATTTAATTAAAAGCTAAACCTGAAGAGCAGCACGAACACTGGTTCCAGTTCCAGTTAAAAGCAGCCATGTGTGATTCCTGCGCTGATGAGAGCTCGTGGGTTTCTCTCAGCTGCCGCTCTCTAACCCGTGACGTCATGCAGACACAGAGACTTCGAGCTCCTCCACCGAGCGTGAAATGGAGACCGACTTTGTGGACTCATAAAATGTTTGAGGTTTTAAATCCAATTCGGCCGTTTCCGCTGTGGCAGCGCTCGCAGTTATGAAGCAGAACGTTTGCTCATATCCCCGGAAATCCCTGCTGTGCTCCGCGTCCACAGAACCTCCCGCTGCACTCAGCCGCTTGCTTTCCTTTAACCTTTATTCGTCCAGGGAGCGTCGACAGAGCAGGCAGCTCCGCACTTTGACACATTCACACCGAGAGCTGAGCAGCAAGCGGTCTGCAGAATCAGAACAGCTGCTGGACTGTGATGAGACGTGCTTCATCGTTCATGCTCCCCTCAGGATGAACTGTAATAACTCTGCTGATCCTCTGACTTTCCATCTAGCGCCACCATCAGGTCGACATGTTAACGTGTCCGACACTTTGGTTTCTGACCGAACACCTGCAGAGCTGCTGACGCTCCCATCAGCCTCAGCTGCGCTCTGTGTTCACTGCTAACCAGCTAATGTTAGCATGCTAACACGCTAAGCTAAGATGTGTTAGCATTTAGCTAGTACAGCCTCACAGGCCCCCTCAGGCCAAATTAGTAGCATTTTGTTAACCCCTTCGTAAAACTATGATGATGTTAAATCAATATTCGGCTCTTATTTTATTGAATTCTAAACCACTTCTCTTTGTTTTGCTTTGCTGTTTGTACTGCCAGTTAAAGCAGGAATTATATTATTATTATTATTATTATTATAATTATACATCAGCTGATTAGCTACCAGCTGACTAGTAACTTCAGCTCATATTCATCCAGGTGTACAGGGCGGACTTTATGATCCGATGGCGTAGTTCCTTGTAAATGTCTCTGACTGAACTCCTGTCAGCAGCAGTGAGATGCTGTGGTGCATTGTGGGAGAAACAGAGGCGGTCCTGGTGAGCTGGAAACTCTGAGGCCGGTAATCGTTTTTTGTTCCTGTGATGCTGAACAGGTTTCTGTTACCTGCAGCGAGTTCCCACGAGGTACGAATGAATACGCAGCGCTGTGGTTAAACTCTCCCTGATGTTCCTGCTCTCACTGTGTGTGTGTGTGTGTGTGTGTGTGTGTGTGTGTGTGTGTGTGGTTTTGGAAACACATCCTGATTGTGTGGGTTCTGGTTTTGGATTGTTGATTAGCTTCATTAGTTTCCCGCTCACGCTCTCCCTTTCTGTGTTGTGGTTTTGGTCTGACGGCCTCTCGCTGCAGGACTACAGTCTCAGCTGGACTCCCATAGAACCATCCAGCTCCACTAAAACCAGAAACAGTCCTCCATCCTCGCTGTCAGCTGGAAGCTGGTCAGTAGTTAGCAGAAATATTGTCTGTATGCACGAGTAACACATCGTCTGTGTAGTTTTATTTACTTCTATATTTGTTTGTCAACTGTATGTCTTAAAAATCATGGTTTCTATGTCTTTGCAAGGCTCTAGAAGTCCTTTAGGTGGTTCTACTGGTCATTAAGGATGTTTCAGTGATCCTGTAGGTGGATTTAGTGGTCATTAACTTCTAGGGGTCCTTTAAGTGTTTCTAATGGTCATTTAGGAGGTTCTAGATGTCTGTTACGTGGTTCTTGTGGTCAAAGATCGAGGTTCAAGGACTTCATTAGGCCGCTCTAGTGGTCATTAAGGAGGTCCTCGGGGTCATTTGTCTTTTAGGCCGTACTGGTCATTAAGGGGGTTCTAGAGGTCATGTAGAAGGTTCTTGTGGTCATTGTGGAGGTTTCAGAGGTCTCTTAAGTGGTTCTAATGGTCACATAAGCGGTTGTAGTGGTCTTATAGAAGGTTCTTGTGGTCACTGAGGAGGTTTTAAGCATCCTGTAGGTGGTTCTAGTGGTCATTGTGGTTCTAGGACTCCTTTAGGTGGTTGTAATGGTCACTGAGGAGGTTCTTGGCATTCTGTAGGAGGTCTAGTGGTCACTGAGGAGGTTCTTGGCATTCTGTAGGAGGTCTAGTGGTCACTGAGGAGGTTGTAGGGGTTCTGTAGGGGGCTCTAGCAGTCTCGAAGGAGGTTCTAGAGGTCCTGTAAGTGGTTTTACTTATACGGCTCTACCTTTAGGTGATTCTAGTGGTCATTGAAGAGGTTCTAGGGGTTATTTAGGTGGTTCTTTTGGTCATTAAAGAGTTTCAAGAGGCCTTTTTGGTGGTTGTTGTTGTCCTTTAGGAGGTTTCGGTGGGTCTTACGTTGATTTTAGGGGACCTTTAGTTGGTTGAACACCTATGGGAGATTTTGGAGCAATGCTTTTCATCCCTCCAGTAGAGTTCCACAGACTTGGAGAATCTGTGCCATTGAAGCTGTTCTGCAGGCTTGTGGTGGAACAGTAACACGTTTAATATTGGGCTTTACTCAGTTTTGTCACATGTTTGTATAGAGCCGCACATATATACATATGTTCCTCCTGCTTCATCCTCTCCAAGCTCCCATACAGTCTGAGAAAGCATCTGGCAGAAGAGGACCGATGAAGACTAGAATACATGTTGCCTATTAAACACCAGCTGGCACCGAGTGGGGACACCGATGACGCTGGATGAGCTGCACTCGACAGCGTATTCTCCAGATGACAAACGGCACGTGTGTTTTGGCAAACCTGACTGTTAATAGAAGAGAGCAGTCATCCAGTAACACATCAGCAGTGACTCAGACCAGCAGCAGGCAGAGGGTTGGAAACCTGCTGCTACCAGCTGTGTGTGTGTGTGTGTGTGTGTGTGTGTGTGTGTGTGTGTGTGTGTTTCATGTTCTTATATTAACCTGAATGCACACTAACCTACGGGGACTTGTGTGACTGCGGGGACCTAACGGGTACAGGCGGCTTTCTGAGGGGTGAGACTTGGTTTCAGGGTTCAGGTTACAGTTAGGTTAAGGTCAGGGTCAGGGGTTAGGGAAACAAACGTGTATGTGTGTGTGTAGAGGTGTGTTTTCATGTGTAGGTGTGGGACGTTTATTTGAGTATGTTACTGCATTAGTAATGAGTGTGTGTTCGTGTGTGTGTGTGTGTGTTGTGGTGAAGCAGCCCACCTCAAACAGCAGTATCTGCTGAATCATCTCCTGTACTGTAGGTCTGCCACTGTGTGTGTTTACTGTGGCAACCAATGCTGCACACACACACACACACACACACACACACACACACACACACACACACACACACAGCCAGGACAAACAGCTCGCTGGGCGTTCAGTGCTGACTAATCACTGCTGGAGGATTTTACAGGTGTTGGAAAAAAAAAAAAACCACACACACACACTGGGGCAGCCCTCACACACACACACACACACACACACACACACGTACGCACACTTCCTGGATGTGTGGTAACTCCTTCTGTGGCAATCATTAACATGGAAAAGTCCTTCTGAATAATGACGTCATCCTTTCATCTCCCACAGTCCTGACTGTCAGAATGACCGTTTGTCTGGATCTGTGTGTGTGTGTGTGTGTGTGTGTGTGCGTGTAAAGATTATTTTATATTCCTGTTTATTTATTACTAATTTATTTATTATTAAGAATCAATCCCCTAAGATGAACTGCCTTGCTTTTTTTGATGGTCTTCCTCCTATTTCAGGAATTTTTCATTTGAATATCTTTGTATCCTGTTTTTATGCTTTTATTTATTGTCCCTTCGCTTGTGGGAGTGGGTTTGAAACTTTAATTATTTAACATCTTTATGATTATTTATGTTTTCTTGTTGAGTGAGCGGAGCTGAGTGACTTGCAGCAGTCTTTTTGGGGTTTTTTTTTGTCTTAGTCTATCCAGAACTCATACCAAATGAATCGTACTTGATATAGTCAAGAATTAGATGGCTTTGTGCCTCTGAGAAATGTAGACGATTATCTGAAGCGTATCTGTTAGATCTGAGCCGGAGGTCCAACTCTAAACCAACCTGGTGCGATTTGACTGCAGACACAACAGTGAAAAGGAGGCAGAGGCTGTAATCAGAAACAGCTATAGAGTGAAAGTGAAACCAGAACTTCTTATTAAGAAGTAAGAATACTTCTTTTCAAAATCATATTGACATTGCAAGCAATGCACATAACCCGCTAAATGGTGAATTGCTGTCTTTAGACAGGAGACATGAGGGTGGTATCAGTCCTCTCATTTAACTCTCCGCCAGAGTTATCCCCAGTTATTCTCTTAAAGTGGCTAAAATCAATATTTGTATAATAACAACAGTTGTGTTTCCATTAATTGTCAAGCGAATTTGAAGCGAACTTTTGAAATGTCGCATTAAAGATAAATAAGAATGCGAATTAGGCGTGTTTCCGTCTACTGGTTTGAAGCGAATAAACTAATCTACAAGTGTAGTTTCGTCGTCCTGCAGACGTTGGCGGTAAAGGCTACCTTACGCATGGCTGTAACAAAGAGTAGAAGAAGAAGAGGAAGCGAACAGGAAACGAAACCTGTTGTTTGTCAACGGCTAATAAACCTTAAAGAAGAAGAAGAAACAAAAGCAGTCACCTTGGCCATCTACGAGAGAAAAATGGAGAGAGGTCTTCAGAGATTTGTAATTATTATGAGACGCCGACAGCAGAAACAGCTGCTTCTTCTTCTTCTTCTCTCGGAGCAGAAACAGCTGATCAGTCATGTGAGTTAAATGTTCGCTGCGTCTTAACTTATTTTGTAAAAGTGTTTCCATCTCCAATTATGCGCATTAACTCTTTTTCTAAAAAGGCAAAAAAAACCTCAAGCGATCGTAAAAACTTTGATGCGACGTTTTTTCAGATTTCTCAGTTTCCATTAACGTTTTCTAATGCGATACTTGATATGAAGGTATTCAAAGGTCGAGTTTGTTCAATTTCGCCTTCGTTAGCACTCTAGAAGAAGAGACAGTTACAGTAATGTAACCTGCGCAAAATGGAAGTGTGAATAAGTGTCGAAGTCATGTCTGGACCTTATTTAGCCATTTAAGATGGCTGAATGCAGGATTTGTTACTGATTTGATGTAGCTATTAAAGTTTAACTCTGAGTTCAAGACGACACCAAGATTTCCGACTGTTTTTTGGTTTTCAAAGTCAGAGATTTGCGATGAGCGCTGACGTTCACCATTTCTCCTTTTGCACCAAGGACAATTATTTCAGTTTTGTCTGTTTAGCAGAAGGACTTCCGCAGCCAGTCATTGATATGTTCAATACACTTGCAGAGAGAATCTACAGGACTGAGGTCGCTTGATACCTTAGGTGTCATCTGCATAATTATGATAGTTGATTTAAATGTTTTGCATGATTTGGCCTAATGGAAGTATATAAATATTAAATAAAAGAGGCCCAATGATTGAGCCTTGGGGAACTCCACACGTAATGTTTGTCCACTCTGAGGCATAGTTGCCATTTCACATTTTCAGAAATACAAATGAAAGAAGCCCTCAGATTGTATTGAGTTACAGAAGGTAGTGAAACAGAGGCCAGACAGGAAGTGATGTCAGGGCTTCTGCTCTCTGTGTAGTAGTGTGCGTGTTTGAGTGAGTGTTGTCTGATGCGTGTCGAGTCATCAAAGCACAGATCAGATGTGTGTGTGTGATGTTGTTGTGGGAAATGTGCGTTTGATCTCTGCTGAGTCATTAAAGAAAGTGACTGCAGCCGACACCTTGTTGTGGTCACAGACTGATGTAAGTCCAGGTGTGTGTGACCTCATGACCTCACATGTATGTTCTCAACATCTGTGTTCAACCATTCAATCTGTGATCATAGCGCTTCAAAGGCGTCTGGCTGGTAGTGCTGTCACTGTGGTTATTCATCAAGCACACACAGATGATAAAAACTCACACACACACTGGCAGAAAGTAAAATGGATGCGGAGGAAGTGAAGAAAAATCAGGAGAATTTGACTTTTTCCTCACAGAAGGAAAAGTCAGATGAGATACAACATGTAAATCAGACAACTTTAGACTTGTTGAAAGATGGATCTTTTCTCCGTTGATAGAGCTAAGCTAGCAGTTTCTTCCTGCTTCCAGTCATTGTGCTAAGCTAGGCTAAACACATCCTGGACCTACCGTATCTGTATTAGGGATGTAAATAAATATGAATGCATTATTTATATTTTAACAGATAATGCACTCTAAACAGATCCACGTCTTCTTCTCAGAGTCATAACTCAGTCAAATCAAAACACTGCTAGAATCAGTGGGACTGCCTCTTTACAAATGATGGAGGTTCAACAAGGATCCAACAAATGTTTAGAGACCTTAGAAAAAGTTTGCTCATAATAACTTATGTTGGCTCATAATCGTCAGCAGAATTTGACAGTTTTCACACCAGATAAAACAAACCGAACTATACGAACAAACACACGAGAGTTTGTGTGAACCAGACCAAAGAGATTAGGTGTGAACACACCCTCAGTAAACAGGAAACAAAATGGCAAAGACAGCTTTTCAGATTTGTATCAATAGCTTTCTAATTCTTTATCGTCGAGATTTCAGCCCAACTGGATTGTTTCTTTATATGTCTGATTAGGACGAGGTGTTTGACTCCGTAGTGAAAATCTCTGTATTTGTCCCAAAATAGTTCCCACCAACACACACATGTCCTGTTTGATCTGTACAAAGTCATCAAAGAATGGGATTAAAGCCCCGACCTTGTTGTGGTCAGAGGGAGGGCTCACACACACACACACACACACAAAAGAGACAGATGTTTCTGTTCACCTGTCTTTACATTAATCAGAGAATCTCGCCCTTCCTCACCTGTTCTTCTTTCTTCAGCTTCCTTTGCTCTGAGAGAATGAACAAGAGAGAAAACAGAAAACATGGGTGCAAGCAGTGAGAAGAGGAAAATCAAGAAAAAGGTTGTGAGAACAAGTATGAAAAGAGAAATGGCTGGTGGTTGGACAGAAAGCAGAGAGGAGTGACGACATGGACAGATGTCTTCAGACGACAATAAAAAGCAACTTGAGACGATCTTTAATTTTCTCCTCAGACCTGAACGGCTCTCTGTGGAGAGACGAGCTGTGTGTTCATGTAATCCGTCCTCTGCAAGAGCATTTACCAGCATGTGCAGGAGGTTTTAATTTGTCTGCAAGGTACTGAACATGTATAGGAATTAAAAACAGAATTACATGCAGAAGAAAACAGTAAAGATTGGTATCTCAGTTATTTGGAAAATAGACAATCATTACCACGGGTCACTTGTGTTGCATAAAAAGTAAGGAAAGGAAAACGACAAAACTGTGGCGATAAAACTGTGTAATATCTGATGGATATACTTCGAAATCGTTTTCTTTTGTGCTTTGACATTTTTAGAAAGCAGCATTTTCTTTTGTTATTGTAGTTTTCTACAGCTGCCACTCGATATTACTAAAGAGCTACATTTAACTGATAACACCTTTAAGCTATGCTGCTGCTAACTAAAATGATGTAGATAATGCCCGTTCATCCAGAACAACTCAAACACTCGATGCGGAGAAGTTGAGAAAGGTTTGACTTTATGCAAATGTCCCCTGATGTGCAGGACGGTCAACCTGGAGACAACCAATCAGCTAGTTTTGATTACCCAGTAAAACAGAAGCACATAGTCGTTTTCTACTCTACTCAAATACGTAAAAAAACGAACTGCTGTGCTGCTTCTAACTCTTACTGTCATACTGTCACACTGATGGTAACTGCTACACTACGTTGTAGTTGTTACACTTCTGTTTACCACTACACTGCTGCTAAAGGAACCGTTAAGCGCTTTGGAAGATAAGCTTATTCACTTTCTTGCATCTAGAGTTAGATGTGAACATCGACACCACTCTCGTGTCCACCCATCCATCCATCCATTTCCCGCCGCTTATCCGGGGCCGGGTCAAGGTGGCAGCAGAAACATCTTCCAGCTCCTCCCGAGGAATCCTGAGGCGTTCCCAAGCCAGATAAGATATACAATCTCTCCAGCGTGTTCTGGGTCTACTCCTACCTGTTGGACGTGCCCGGAAAACCTCCAAGGGGAGGCACCCAGGAGGATCCTGATCAGATGCCCAAACCACCTCAACTGGTTGCTTTCAACACAAAGGAGCAGTGGCTCTACTCCGAGCTCCCTCCGGATGTCTGAGCACCTAACCCTATCTCTGAGGCTGAGCCCAGACACCCTACGGAGGAAACTCACTTCAGCTGCGATCTCGTTCTTTCGATCTCTACCTAAAGCTCGTGACCACAGGTGAGGGTTGGAACGTAGATCGGTAAACCCTCTTCGCCACAACGGCCCGGTACAAAGCCTGCATTACTGCCGATGCCGCACTGATCCATCTGTCGATCTCATGCTCCATTTTACCCTCACTCGTGAACAAGACCTTGAGATACTTAAACTCCGTCACTTGGGGCAGGAACTCACTCCCAACCCGAAGGGAGAAATCCACCGTTTTCAGGAAGAGGACCATGGCCTGTGATGTGGAGGTGCTGACTCTCATCCCGGTGGCTTCACTTCAGACTGCAAACTGCCCCAATGCGAGCTGAAGGTCACGGTCTGATGGTCATGTCTGCACGGCAGATATGAAGCTTTACAGCCAGAGGCCGCTTAGCTTAGCTTAGCATAAAGACTGGAAACAGGGGTAAACAGCCAGCCTGCCTCTGTCCAAGGTAACAAAATCCACCTACCTCACTGATTAACACTTTTCTTTAAAACGGAATAACCCCCTGCTGGCTGTAGCCATATTTAGTGTACAGATATGAGAGTGGTAATGATCTTCTCATCTAACTCTCCACAAGACAGTGACAATTATTCAAACTACTGGTTGAACACACAGACATTAGATAGATATCCATCTTCTCATCTCACTCTCAGAAAGACAATAAAAGTCCATCAAATCCTTTATTTCATGTGCAATATTTGCATTCAACTATTTATTGAAACTTCCTTATTCCCTCACTTAATTTGTGTCTCAAAACAGTTTCATACTGTTTTTATATGGTTTATTTAGTATCTGTATTTATTCTTATTCTTCATGCTCCATTATAGTAGATGATCGTTTACGCACATAAACAAACTGCTGTAAAGGAAAAACACACTGGTTGCAAAATATTTTATTTAGTGTGAAATAAAGTCATCAAAAATACAAAATATTACATAAACACTTCTCAAATTACAAATTATGAATCATCCAGCACATGCAGTCATTAAGTGCTTACAAGAGGAAATCTAGAGAGAATTATCTGGAAAAGGAGGAGAGAGAGCGAAAGCGGTAAGAGGAAGGGTAAAAAGTGTGGATTTGTGTCAGTAGTTAAAGTTTAGCGTGGTTGGTTTCAGAGCAGACATGTTTGCTCCACTCACAGTCTGAAGTGTACGGAGTATAAATAGGACGATAAATTAAACAGAAAAACTAAACATTGGTCAAAATGTGAAGTTTCTAACAAAGACTGTTTGTGGAAAGCAGCAATTAGAGGCAACAATGGAGACTCAAGTTCCACTTAAATACACAAACAAAAGCATCTCATTTATATAACCTGTCTGTCCGCATCATCTCACACACAAAGACAGATACACACATGTGAACATGCAGGTTTGCAGGTTTTTTATTAGAAAATAATTGACTTTTTCATATAATCAGCCAATGAGTTTGTTTATGAGAGCCGAAAGTCAGAATTTGATGATCCTAACGTGATTAGTCAGTTATGAAAAGCTCTATTAATCTTCTGCCAAGTGACTGAAAAATTGAGTAATTGTGTGTCATTCACACAAATTGAGGAACATGCAAACAGGCCCACTTTTGTAAAAAGAAAGAATTCCCCATCACCATCATTTTGACTTAACCCTAAGTCTACCCTCAACCCTAAAACCAAGTTCTAACCCTCAAACATCTGTTTGAAGAAGTGAGGACCGGACAGAAACTTTTCTCATTATGTAAAACTGTGTTTACTCTCCAAAAATGTCTTCAGTTTCAAAATGTCCTCACTTTACAATAATGTCTAGTTGGTCCTCACAAAGCTAGAAGTACACCATCACACATGATGACATCAGCACAGTTTACATTAACAGACTTACCACATAACTCAGTCTCAGGGCTCATATAACACAGATTTCAACACACACTCAGATCCAGCGGTCAGCCAGCCAAGAAAGATGCATCACACACACATTGACACATGTTCTACACACACACTCGAAGTAGCTCAGGTCGCTGTATTGAGTATCGATAGTTTGTCGCACTGATCAACACAAAACATCGAGTCTTACTAGCATCCCATAGACGTTGCAAAGTTTATTACACACTAGTCTGAAAGTGTTGGACAGAACAAACAACATCAAGATGATTTTATCTATTCTTAGAGTCTCTTCAAAACCTCTTCTTTCCAGTACCCAGCACAGTCGCCACGGCCCAGCTCGAGTTGTCTTGGCTAGAGGTCAGGATTTCTAGATTTGAAAATCTGGTTCTTCCCTGACCTCAAGTTTTGCGACATTTTTCAAAAACCAAGTTGGTGTGGAGTTACAAGGATTACATTATCAAGGTCCACCAGAAGGACAAGCCCCCATCACAGGACCGGAGGTGCTGCCATAACGGGGATGTTTGCACCGATCAAGCGGTGCTGCCGGTCATACTCGTGTAACTTGGAAAGGTGTTGTGAGGCATGCCGTGGATGGCTACGCTTCTCGACAAAGATGGAGCGATGAGACTCTGTTACGACAGATTGTCCAGCACACATCTTGATGCTTGTTTTTCGTACTGCTGGTCACGCAGACCAGGAGCCAGTTAACAACAAGAAGGCCTGTGCAGCCTCGCTGACTACCAAGGCCACGGGCAAGGCGCAACGTATACGCGAGAGTGCATCGATCGCCACAAAAAACATGCAGTGGCCTCAACAATGTCCCTCTTCCCCCATCTTTGCCACTGAGAGCAAAACAGACATTTTATTCATACGACCACGAAGGTCGATTGTCAGGAAAATGTAAACTGAGGTCTGTAAGTGTTTAAACAAATGAGCAATGCTGTTGTTTCTCTGGTGAAGACAGTCTCCTGTTTCAGACAGTTTACACTGACGCTGTTTAAAGAGCTATTAAAATACATTTCTCTCGTTGGGGGGTGGTCCGCAGCTGATCCCGTCTCCCAGCGCTCTGCCTTCTCCTCCAAAGCCTCAGAGAGCAGCTCAGCTAGCTTGTTTCCTTTTTATCTACAAGTGAAACTGTTTAAGAAGGTATGTGCGTCCACCCAGAGGGCTGAGCCTGGGTGATTAGGAGTATTAGGAGCTTAAAGCAGATGTTTGGGCACACAGTACCCACCTGCAGTCAGCTCAGGTCACGTCTATATTAGATCTCCAGACATCTCTTCCTCTTCTCCTCGGCTGCAGTTTTCTTTTGCTTGTTCTGTTCTGCTCTTTTTCAGAATATTTATAGCGTGTTGTGACCTCGGGCCTTGTCAGCGTTGGTCGACCGGTGTCAGTCTCTCAGAATCGAAGAGGAAAGGGCTTCTTTTTGTACCAACGTTCAACAATCACAAAAGTAGATATTCATGGTAGAAAATAAGACTTTCAACGCCAAGGGAGCAGGAAATGGTCCAGAATGCAATGCAGCAATAACAGGTGGAATTTGAGTAAACAGTGACTGCTCGACATGCTTCTGTCCACCATCAGGCTTGACGTTTTCTGCAGCATATTGTTTTTCTTCTTCAGGTCCTTGTAGCTGGTTAAAGTCCTAATGTCGAGAAGCAGTTGAAGACAGTTGAGTGGAGTGGAAAACAACTCTGTCTGTCTGTTACACCAGGAAATCAAAACCAGCTGCTTGGTTGTTGCCTCGAACCTTTCTCGAGTTCTCCACGTCCCACCACCGGGCAACTTCTGAGTCCTGAGTCACGGTGGGCGGAGCCAGCATGTTTTTCGAGGTTCATTAACAACGAATGGTATCCAGTGGTGAGTCCCAAAGCGCGAACCGGGCTTAAGTTTCAAATCTGAAGTCCACAGCACTGGCACTAACACTGATACACTGATAACTTTATGGTTTAAGATGTTTTTTAAGTCATGAGGTATTTTTTTCTCATTATTGCCAGTGTTGGGCAAGTTACTTGAAAATCATTTACACATTGCATATTACTCATTAAAAAGTAAGTGCATTACTAATTACTAAACGGGAAAAGTAATTAGTTACATTACTTGTTACCTTACTCTCATCTCAGCTTCGTCAACGTGCCTTTTCTTACCTTCAAAGCCTCCGCACCCACATGTTCAATCTTGTGTTTAACACATGTAGAAACAAAACAAGATGTTGTGGTTTAGCAAGCAGCCAGACTCCCATGCGGAGGGATTTACTGACCATCAGCAGCTAGCTTAACGTTAGCCCCAGTGACTGCATAAGTCTCGTCCTCAGTGGAGCTGCGTTGTTCTCACGCCCTCCAACTCTGAAGTAAATCAGGTGATTCTTGAAGGCAGCCTCACCAGTGCTCAGCAGCTAAGAAGACACAAGACGCAAAGATAACTTTGGAGTGGCGTTTCTCCTCTTTAGGTAGAGGCTAACCCCGTCAAAGCCCCTGCGACATGCCAGCACGTACCGACTGTTCTGTCTGCTGGACGCAGAGACCAAAATGACGTCAGCCGTCCTTCAAACTACCGGTGAGACTGTAAACAGTTCCACCCCAAAATTGTCTGGATTAATAACTGTAGTGTAATTACTGAATTTTTTACTTGTAATCCCCTAATCACTACTCGTTACTGGGAAAAGTAATCGCATTATTGTAACGTTACCGCCCAACACTGATCATTAGCTACAGCAGAAAGGGGAGACAGATTTGTTTCTAGTGATGGTGTTTTTGCTCCTCGCTGCAGTTTGAACATCAAGAAAGTCACAGAACTCGGATTCAAGTGAATTTTTTTAAGGATGACAATCGATCGCGAGTCGACGCTGACTAAACTTTCTCCACCTGACGGCTTCAAAGAGTCAGAGAGGCTCAATAAAAACCTGCGTGTGTGTGTGTGTGTGTGTGTGTGTGTGTGTGTGTGTGTGTGTGTGTGTGTGAGAGAGAGAGAGTAACGTCATCACCCTCTGAGCCAGAGATCAACAATGAAGCTTTGAACCTTTAAGGTCTGAACCTCCAACTCCTTATAGACACAACTAACACCTGGGCTTACTGTGTGTGTGTGTGTGTGTGTGTGTGTGTGTGTCGGGCGGTTACATAAAGCACTCAAAACTCTTCAGAGAGAGAAAAGTCAAACGTTAACACACACACACACACACACACACACACAGGGGAGCGATGATGCACAAAGTGAGTAAAAGAGAAAAAACTCAGATGACAAAAAGAGCTTCAAAAACTCAGAGATCTGACGAACCGCTCTCTCTCTCTCTCTCTCTCTCAGCTCTCTCCATCATCTGCAGAGATGTGTGAATAAGAGTTAACGGAAGAAAGGATCAAATGAAGAGAGAGCAGGGGAAAGAAAGGAGGTGAGCCCGAGATGGAGAGCTAACGAGGCAAAGAAGAGAGAAAAAGATGGAGAGAAGACAGACAGACAGACAGAAGAAAAAGCAAGGGCACAATAGAAAAGACAAAAAGCAAAACAACGAAAGAAAATAGAATAAAGTCAGTAAGAAAAGCCTTTTTCACACACTGCTGGCTTCACTTTTACATTAACGGCTTCGTTCAGACACGTCTGTTTCTATTCCACTTTGTGCACACGAGACAATAATACTGTAACATACAATAATACATTTATTACAGCGATCTCCGAAGGCGGTGACTCCTCTCCCTCATGCACAGCCTTTACGTTACAACGTTCAGTTCAGACTTCAGTCGTGCTGAAAGCGACGCGGGAAGGTTTCAGGTCCGACCTGAGAGCCGGCCGCTCTGACTCGTGCTTATTCAGACGTGAGGCCGACACGTTAAATTACAGTCGGATTGACGTAACGGGGGGCGGGTCTGACAGGAGCTATAGAAAGCAGGAGAAATGCAAGTAAACAAAGAAAGAAAAAGAGGGAAGAGAAGACGAGAGGGAGGGAGAGAAAAGGTCAGTGGACGGATAAATGAGCAGAAGCAGCGCAGACAGCGGATGTGAGGGAGCTGACAGGTGAAGGCGGCCGATCGATGCCAGCCGGGATCACGGAGGCAGGTTGACCATACCTGCGGTGAGTCATCGCTCTGTGTGTGCGACGAAGCGAAGAGAAGAAGAAGAAGCGGTGGTGGGGAGGGAAACCTGTCGTGTGTCACTGCTTTACAACGTTTTACTTTTTTCCCCCTCCCGTTTGAGTTCTCTGCGTTTCTCCAGGGAGATGGTATTTCAGCTGCAGCTCAGAAAACGAATAAAGTTTTTCATCGTTAAAGTTTGTACCTCTATGATTCATTTACAAATATTAAGCCCTGTGCAACTTCATACAGATGTAAGCCCCATTCAGACGGGATTAATGTTCCGCCTTGGTGGGGAGGCTATTACTAAAATATTCACCGGTAATTATTTATACAGACAGTTGCAAACTGCTTAAATGGCCTTCTGAAAGCCTATACTGTTACAGTAAGATCTGGCGTCTGTGAAGGGACTGTTAAAGCTGGACACAGACATGTTAAAGGCCCCCCTTTACATAAGAGCAAGACACCCAGACTGAAAGAGACACAAAACATATATGACTACAAATCTCTCAGTAGTCATTTAGCATCTTTTCTGCGGACGCTTTGTGTCTCTTTCTATGAGAAGGGCAGGAGAGAAAGAAATAAGTTGGAAGTTGGAAAATGGACGGCAGTGATTGTTGGTCAAATCTGCTCATAATGCTCTTTAACAGTACACTAGCTGGATGTTGGGCTCAAACCTGTGACCTTTTCCCTCTGAGGGGCTTTTACTGCTTCATTTTCAGTGAGAGAAAGAAGCAGATTTTGTGTTCTCACACAGTCTGAGTGCCCAGCTGTGAAACCACATCATTCTCCTCATGGTTTCCTAACTACAGTTTGTCTTTCCCTTCTCCACCCTCTCTCTTTCTCACATAATTTCCTCTGTTCCTTGTCATGTTTGGACAGATCGCATACGGCGGTTTGGCCTAAATATACGCTGTGGTCAGGAGGTTTCTCAACACTTCTCCCTCTTCACCAACAAGTGCTGTTTCTGAGAACTGCGTCAGTGCTGAGAGGATGATCGCGCTCGTGCACACGATATTGAAAATGATGATTATGATGATGAATGCAGTGCCACAGGAAAGGCTCAGTACAAATATCAGTTAGTGTGTACAAACCATCCTGCAGAGTCATGGTGGGTGTGGAGCTCTCTGATGGTCTGGCCAAACCACCGAGGTGGGCGTTCAGACTGTGACAGGACCGAGGCTGCACTGGGAAAACCAGGACCTTTGACTCCACCACTGCTGTCATACAAACTGAGTTCATGAGCAGCAGAGAAGGAGCCTGGTCTCACTGAATTGTACTGAAATGAGTCGAAAGATGATGGAAAGAACAAGTGTGAAAAGTGAGTCAGAGGTGTTTGGATATGGATCCAGATGAAATAAGGCTGATGGGGACAATGGTTCGGATGGTCTGAAGCTCAAATTATAGTTTCCATGTCTGCAAAGCTGCGAGGGGCTACGGGACATTCATTTCTGTCTATCATCTGTGGACAGACACCCAGTGTAGTATAAGCAGGACGATCGGTCAGATCGGTTTGCAGTCAGCTTGTTTTTTAAGCTGGTCAGCCAGTTTTTAAGACGCACAAACAATCGAAATACTGTGAAAAACATTTTAATAATTCGTTTTTTGAGATATTTTAAAATGAAATAAATTATAGCTTGTGTGAATATATTCATTCCCGAGTCATTCCCATGTTTTTCTATTTAAAAAAAACCCTGAAAAAATGGGATTTACCCCAAAACACATACAAACTTTAAACTATCTTGAAAAGTCAAAGATAATCCCGGAAAAACCAGAATTAAGCAGTTTGCAAACTTCTCTGTAAAGACCTGAAGCAGCTCAACACAAAAGCAGCAACAACCTTTGTTTTTAGAGACAATTAAGAGGGCGTCATCAGCGAAAACATTCATCCAAACCGATGTTTGTTTACATGATGATGTGTTTACATTGTTATTAATATCTGAGAAACATTAAAACCCACAGCAAACAGCTTTTATCCCGAGCAACACTGCTCTGTCTTTAAGTGATGTTGGTGTAATGTCACCACTGACACAACTGCCCTTTTAATGTTTTTACTTTCAACATACAGTACAAGGTTTTTATTTGTATTTATTTATACGTGGTTCATACTCTCATATATATTTTAATGCGCAGTGTTTTTGACTTGTAATGTGAAGTTTATATTTATATATGGGAAGTATTTATTGCATCTTTTAAATGGAAATGACAAAAAAATCAATGGAATGTAAACTGAGCTGAAAACAGGAGACAGAGACAAACTGGTGTTAAATTACCTACATGAGCATCAGCTGGAACAAATAAATAACAGATTGTTTAAATTCCTGACTGCTGATTCCCTTTTTTTTAACTCCGTGTGTTGACTAGTCAATTAGTCACCAACTGTCCACATTACTCTGACCTTACAGTAAATTACAAAAGCTTACAGAGAAGTGAATAAGATTGCACTTAGATAAACAGGGATACTTAGCAGCTTTATGTCTTTTCAACATTTTATGCCCTTAAAAAGGCATAAGCTGCAGTTCTGGAGGATGTTGCTTCATATACTGGAATCACTGATAGATTTTTGTGTGTAATACACTCTTTCATCGGCATTAACATAAACTGGATGTGTGAGTGTCCTCTCTCTTCTAAACAAGGCTGTAGATTCTGCCTGTTTGGGAGAAACGTTCTGGATTTGACTGTTTGAACAAACAGCAGCGAGTGAGAAGGAGAAGTTACCTGGATGTAACACGAGTTCAACGCCCACCTCCTGCTCTGCATCACTGTATGTCGATGGCAGCTGGCTCTAAAAGGTACTCCAGATATCCTTCTCCTCAGCCTCAACCTCCAGCTCCATTCAAAGGGGCACCTGGATCAGGTAAATGAAAGTAATCATGCACACAGAGACGCAATTATTCTCCAGAGAAGCCTGAATCAGACCCTAAATTATATGGAGGTGAATCATGCACACCTGACGCAATGCCTCCACAAACCAAGAATAAGAAAAACGTTTGAAGGAAAACGGAAAATGTAGATAAAATATATGTACATAAAAGTACAGGAATTCCAAACCCATCCTAAACCAAAAAGCGGGGCTGGGTAGGAAACAAGAGGGCAACCCAACATCACAATACCCATCAGTGCCCTGATGAACGCGTCCAAAAGGTGTATTCAGACAGAACGGGAGGCGAATTTTAGATGTGGTGGTCGACGGAGAGATGCGAGGAGGCGCAAATACACATGAATTTGAACAGACATGAAATAGACAGCGGTCAAATTCATGCAAGTGATGCAAGCTGAAAACTGGCTTTGTTTTCAATAGAGATTTCAATATTAGACTCGTGTGTTCAGTCCACTTTTCAGCTCCCTTTGAGTTCAGCAAACCATGAACTAGTGGCCCGAGCAAACACTCGTAGAACTAGAGTTACATCAGGTAACGGTGCCTGGTGCAAGGGGTTAATGGGAGTCCCAGCATCGATACCTACAGCGCAGGTTTGGATTTGTAGTTCAGAGTCAGGTTTCTCTCGTTGATATCACCTCCACAACGCTGTGCTGTATGTGTTCAGGCCGTATTATCGGGCCGTGTACGTTATTGTCCCCAGTCACTTCCCTTAAAATGGGAAAACGGGGCATCAGAGCGAAGAAGACCACCCACCCGTTGCTCCCACTGCCGACACACATCGGCGAGTCCGTGAGATGAAACATGACAGTGCTCCACATGATTTCAATCATTTCGGGAACTAAAGAGTTTGACGTTCAGCAGCTGACTCTCGAATCTTAGATGCTGGAGCGTCCTTGAATGCAGCAACAGGTAATGTTTCCACAGCAGTCCCCGCTCTCAGCTGTATTAACACATGATGAATATGAATAAAACAAAGTTGACTAAACATTTTATCATCTCTCTGCAGGACAGAGATCGTGTGATGTGATTGAAAGTGTCTAGAAAAAATGGAAATCGTCCTCAGTGCCACGACCGGTGCATGAGCAAGCTCCCTCTGCTGATGAAGATCATGTCATGTGATCGAAAGCTCCAGCACAGCTACCCATTGGAACTTGAGGTGAGATTTTGTCAAGTAGCTGCAGGAAGTTTCAAGCCTTATTCGAGTGTGAATTTCATAGGAATGAAGTGAACCTAATGGCTGCCAGGAAGGAAGGGAATCGATCTAAACGCTGATGGATGATTTTGATATTGATCTGCAGACGTGTACATGATTACATGTTGAAGGCCTGAAACATGAAGAATCACCAGTACGAGCATCTAAACACCTACCAGTTCTTTCAGATTAAGGGGCTGGTTAGCTGCCAAATAGTTAGAGTCTGACACAGTGACCCTGCCAGGAACCACAGGGGAATTTTGGACGAGAGACACCGAAATACACAGAGAGAGAGCACACACACACACACACACACACACACACACAGATACTTGACTCAGACATTGTTCCAGCAGTGAGAGTGTTGGGGGTCTTTATTCACACAGTTTGTCCTACACGTAGAGTCATATGTGTTTTATATCTGTGTGTGTGTGTGTGTGTGTGTGTGTGTGTGTGTGTGTGTGTGTGTGAATCACCTCAGATCCTTTGAGGTGTCATAGGTCTGAGTCTGGAAAATGTCCGGATACTTTAAAACACACACGAAGCCTGAAGACGAGGAAGTGGGAAATAAAAACCCGCCACTCGAGCTCCTCTGTGTGTGTGTGTGTGTGTGTGTGTGTGTGTGTGTGTGTGTGTGTGTTTAAAGTCACCCATCTTCATCCATCTTGAGCCTCTTTGTGTTTTCATTTCATTAAAACATTTACATTTCCTTCCATTTTCTGCTTTCAAAATAAAAGCGTGTGTTCTAGTAGCCTCCTAACATTAGCTACTTTTTGACCTTTCATAACAGCGATGACCAGATTTGTTATCCAATCTCAGTTCCCTTATTGATCGCTTCCTTTGTAGTTTCCTCTTATCTATGAAAAGAAAACAGTGGGAGAATACTCGGCCACGGCTCAAGGCTTACTGTTGTTCAAACACGGAGCTGAATAATTCAGACCAGCTTTAACCGGAGGAGAGTAAAGTAGTGCTGTTACGTCTGAGTGGTGTGTTGCCTCGGCACACCTGGGTTCAGACCTCTAAGTATATTTCAAGTATTTCCAGTATTTTACTCGCGCACCTTTCAGGCCACAAGCGTCCGGGACACACACACATGATATGTGGATATCAGGTGGAAGTAAAGCAACATGCCTCATTATCCTCCTTAAGTGACGTGAAGCTGAAATCAAGATGTGTTTACTTTACGAACTGCGATAATAGTGCTGACGTGCGTATCGTTTTTACAGTAAACAACCTCCCGAGTCGTACGTACGTTGTATCGCGACAGCAGCAGAAGTAAGAAATGACCTAGTGACAATAAAAGTATTTAAATCAATACGCAACAGGCACTGAAAGTTGTCTATCAACCAAACTATCAACTGGAGTTTCAACAAACTCCACAGGAATAATATCCACAGGCTAACAAGATAACAGGCTAACAAGCTAACAGGCTAACAAGCTAACAGGCTAACAGGCTAACTGAGTCTACTGTCTGACTTTGGCGTACGTTTAGTGTTTACAGGAAGTGTGGAGGGCAGCGAGTCTGTGCGAGAGCAGCAGCAGAGTCAGGTTTAACGAGGACAGGCTGGCCCTCTGGGCTACCGTAGCTGTGAGGTAGCCCAGAGGGCCAGCCTGTCCTCGGATTAAAGCTGCAGTTTCTCTCACAGCACTGAGTGAGTGTGCAACACTGGTTACATGGCTGACAGGTAGTTTGGTAACGTACAAAAGCCCAGAAGACGGGAGCTTCGCAGTGTCGGGCTCAGCCTGCGAGGCTGTGGCTATTTCCTGGACGCAGTACGTGTCGAACTTGCAAAAGTATCAGTAGAGAAGAATTGTTGGTTCATTTTTTCTTTAGTTTACTGCACACACACACACACAACAGTAGTGCGATAACCATTAGATAATAATGTGCTGTGAGTTTAATGTATTTATTAGCTATTAGTCCGAATTAGTATCAGTTAGTATCAATACTTCATCTTGGTTTCAGAATTAAAACGTGTTCCATGCAAACAAAGGCTCGAACAGGGCGGAGGGTTCGATTCCCTGTCGAGCTCAGCGTGTAAACTGGACCAAACCTTCGTCACCATGACGTCTCCACAGCTCTGTGACCTTTGAACCTGCCCGCCGTGGCGACGTCATCACCTCCCCCTCGTCTGATTGGTCAGTGAGCTCATAACCACATCACTGAAAGTGCTGCTGAAGTTTTCCTATGATGGCGTTCAAGACACACGCCTACACACACACACACACACACACACACACACACACACACACAACAGACACACCCTAACATGTGCATGCCACACACACTTCCATTAAAAAAAGAAACAAGGTGGAGAAATCCCCTCTGGATCAGCTGATCGGGAGGTGGATGTGCTCCACCTGTAGTTTTTTTGGAGCGCTGACGAGCTCTGATGCTGCGGCGTGAGACAGATGTGTTGACATGTGTGTGCCAGCGCCATGACGCCTCCCGTGTGTGTGTGTGTGTGTGTGCGCTGATGTGGAGCTGCAGGTGTGTGTTTCCCTTCATCAGCAGCTTGAAACAGTGCTGCAGGCAGCTGAGAGACGGAGCTCTGCGATTGGCCGTTCAGCCAGCGAATCAGTGTTTCGATGCATTTACAGTTCCCCTGTCTCCGTATTTGTCTTTTTTCCTTCGGTAGACAAACACAGGTGGCTCTTTACAGTAAACTTTATCAGACAAATGTCGTTTGAAGCGAACGAGGAGACAGATTCACACGCTTGACTCCTGATTGGACAGTTACAGCTGACGGCCGGCTGATGTCAGCTGTAACTTTGTGATGTGCTCAAGTGCAACAGAAGACATGAGGTGACTCTCTCACACACACACACACACACACACACACTCCAATGGAAAGACCACTTATATATTTTATAATAATCTTTTTCCATATAAAAAATCTAATATAAAACATTTTATAATGATAATATATAAAAAACTCCAGATTAGATTTATATCAGTTGAGCGGCCTCAACTCTTCCTCTCTCCTTCCACCTTCACCTCACCTTTATTTCTCCTTTCCTTCTATCCCTCCTTCTCTCAGAGGATGTTTTACTCAGTAAAGTCCTCCTCCTCCTCCTCCTCCTCCTCCTCCTCCTCCTCTTCCTCACTTCATCATATGAGACAGAGAAGCCTTATAGCAGCATCTCTCTTTCAGCTCTCCCACAGTGAGAGTTCAGAGCAACGCTATCCATCACACACACACAGCACACACACACTTAGAGAGGCACTGTGTGTGCGTGATGCAGCAGGGCCGTAAATTAGTCTGTTTCATAAAGCTGCAGAAAGAGAAGAAGAAGAAGAAGAGGAAGAGGAAGGCATCATTCAGCTCCCAGAAAGACAGAAAGAAATGGCGTGTCTACAACAACAAAGAAAACAGGACAGAAGAAGAAGATAGTGACAGAAAAAAAGATGGATACAGAATGACGGAGAACAGACAGGAAGAAAGAAAGAAAGGATCTACAAGATACAAAGATAAATATAAAGAAAGGAGAGGAGGGAAAGTGTGTGGAGGTGCTTTGAGGTCACACAGACTACAGCTCGTGTCCACTAGATGGAGCCGTTCAGTCTGCATTCAGCACACTGGAGCCATCCTCAGTGTTTGTTTACCTGTTTGTCACACAGTCACACCTGCGAACACACCGTGCACCGATGAAGAATTACAAATGATTTAAAAACCTGAAGCGCTTTTTTTCAAACTTCAGTTTAAACAAAGTGTGTAAACAAGTTCATGAAGGTAAAACCCGTCAGCGGTGAGAGCAGGAACATTAGAAGAACTCAACAAAATAAACAAAAACACACCTGTGAAGGCAGCTTGTACATATTTTAACAGGTTCAGGTGTGTTTGATTTCCCTCCCTGGACACCCAAACTCTTCGCTTCAGCTTCCCCCCTAAATGTTTAAAGGTCTGACAGTACCAAATGTAAATGGCCCCTGAGTGAATTACCTTACCTTGGACTCAATTCTTACTTTGAACTTCTTCTTTATAAAGTAAATGTTTTATGTATTCATCACAGTTCTATACCTTTCCACCGTGTCGTGTTGTTGCAGGTCTTCATTGAAGCTTGATGATGTTTCCAGCGAGTGAAATAATTAAACACAACATGTTTTTTTATGGCTGCGTTATTCCATCTGATGAAAATGTTCTTGATGTCTGCTGCATCATTTTAGACACATTTCCCCAAAATTCAGCGTGGCATGTTTGGTATCTTGGAAACTTTGGGATCTCCACTAAAACTTTAAATAAAGTTCTGTGGTTTTGAACAACATGAGGACATAATGATGGACCTGGCAGCGTCGAAGAGGTTAATTTAAACCAAGCGCTCCCTTGTACTTTTCCAGCCGTCCTGAATGTATTTTGGATGTGGTTTTTCAGCCCCGCAGGCGACTTTGAAAACAAAGAGCATCAGCGCTGCTGCCGGCGTTACGACAGGTTCGTGACTCACAGGTTGTGAGTTATTTAAAGAAGCCACCTGTGCAGACAAGTTATTTCCTTAATACACACTGCAACACCTTAATAAGGCAACTCAGCAGTGACCTCACACTGGCATGAGATGAAGTTATTTTTTTAAAACTTGTAGACAACCGACGAGTCACACACACACACACACACACACACACAGTGGTGATGTCATAACAGCAGAGGGAGAATCCCAGACGTCTGATTAAAGCAGGAAGCTTCGGTGTGTAACTCTGCGTCTTCGCGGCTTCCTCTACAGTCAGACTCTGTTATCTGGGTTCTCTACGTTACCGGACCACATGTTGGGGTGGGGGTGACAGTCAGTATGATGTAATGAGAGAGAGAGAGAGGGAGAGAGGATGACTTGCAAACAAAACCTAGAACCCATAACTACACCAGAATTTAACAATGGCGTTATAGTGTCATAGATTGTCCTTAAAAACCCTTTAAAATCTTCTTAAAACACATTAAACCCCCTAAAATCCTATGCATAACACTTTGGCTCCCCTCAAAACATTATAAACCCCTCAGAACCTTCCTAGAACCAATTATATCCTCACGTAGAACCACTTAGGTTCCACTTTTAACCCCCATGAATCCCCTCAAAACATTAGAATCCCTTTACAACCTTCTTAAAACCTGCTACAGTCCCTCAAAATCCCATGTAGAAACACTTAAGTTCACCTTTAAAATCTCCTTGAACCCCTAAAACATTAGAAACCCATTCGATTGTCTTGAAATCCTATGCAGAACCACTTATGTTCCCATTTAGAAACCCCTAGAACCCCCCAAAACCCTCTAGAACCTCTTTAAAAGCACCCCTTCAGAACATGTCAAAAACCCCTTAAAAGTCTCCTCTGAGCCCTTTCAGCATCTCTTTAGATCTTGTCTGAAAGCCCTATAGAACCCTTTTAGAATCCTATTAGAACATCCATAAGAACCCAAGTAGAACCTATTAGAACCTTTGGAATTCCTGAGGACCTTAAACTCCCTTTTCAGGACCCCTTGAATCCTTCACACATTTCCTGTCCATTTGACCACCTCTAGAACCTCTTTTAAATTCCGTCCTTTCCAAATCGAGAAAACTCTTTAAATTAGAGATTTTAAGGCCTGTAAGAACCCCGCAGAACGTTCCTCAGATTCACTGGAGAATTTGTTAGAAGCTCCTCAAGAATCCACATAAACCCCCTTAGAGCCTTGGGGGGAAACAGACCATGTTTGGACTCCCATTGAAGCTCTTAGAAGGCCTTTGCTAATGAAAACTTGGCTAAAACCTCCTTAAAATCCCATTAAATTCAGAACATTGTGGAAACTCCTCAGGAATCCCTTTATCATCACAACAGAATCCAGTTAGAAACGCCTTGAAATCCACCTTAAAGACCCCTGAACCCCTCTTTGTTACTTAATCCCCTCTAAGAAAACCCTTAAATATGAAATATATGCAGCTGAAGAAGTCAGCGGAAGTTCAATTTTCATCACTTCTCAAGAAAACCAACCACAATGACAAAGTCTGTCGGTGGTGCGCTGCGTAACGTATCCAGGAGGAAAGAGTGGGCTGGTGGGAAATGGATGATGACAGGATGACTCTGATGATGATGATGATGATAACAAAGATAAAACGACCACCCAAAAAGGTCAGGCTTCCTGCTATTAGAAATGGACACTTTTGTAATTTCAACAAAGTTAAACAACAATTACTTTGTGAGCTCAGAAAAAACTACAGCTCCCATGAAAATGTACCAGCAAGGCAGCGCGAGTACTTGCGTCATCGTAACTTGGTTTCGTCCATATTCATAAAACTCCCCAGTGCTGTAATCTCTGCTGTCTAAGACGTTTACACCATTCGGTCCTCTCGGTCCTGCTCTTATTACAGACTCGTCTGAGCTAGCCGCGGCCCCTTGACTAGAAAACATAAATATTAAATATAAAATGATATTAGACTGTGTTTATGAACCAAGCCACCCAACATACTGCTGAGAAAGGCTCTGTTCTGAAATGTCAGTGGGTCTTCTTACTTCTGGAAGAGAACCTGGACGTTCCGGTTTCATTTCGGTTCTCTATTGAGAGAGAGAGCTTGTGGACGTGGAACAAGTGAAGGTCTAAACCACGAGTGTAGTATATTTTATCCCAGAAACAAAGAGCTGAACAAAGTCAGAAAAACAAAGAAAACAAAGAAGAGGAAAACGAGCTCGAGGTATCCGAATTGGCGAACCTGCACAGGAATCCCCTGCTCGTACCAAACTCTGCCGCCGCCGCCGCTGCCGCTTCGCCTGCTGCAACGTGACAGTGCGAGCCCGCACAGTCATGAACCATGATGTCATGTTGACTGGAGCTGAACAGCAACCAGACTAAACAAATCCAGACTGTCAGACAGACAGACTGAATGACTGACAGACAGGAGAGTCACAGGCGAAATCCAAATCGTCCAAGAATTTTCCCTTCAACACGTAACTCATTCACAGCCGACCGTGGGAGGGACGGAGGGAGGGGGAGGGAGGAGGAGGGGAGGGAGGGGGGAGGGGGAGGGAGGGGAGGGAGGGGGATAAAGGAATCCCAGCTTTGCTCCATTAACAGCCAAACAGAGGGAGGGGAGAAATAAATAAAGAAAGAGAAGGAGGGAGGAGGGAGGGAGAAGGTAAAAGTTGGAAGTGGTATGAGTCACAGAGCGAGATGGGAGGAGACAGGAGTGGAGGAGAGAGAGAGGGATGGAGGAGGGAGGGCGGGAGGGAGGTATAATTATGGTAGGAAGCTGCCAGGGCGAGAGAGAGGAGAGAGAAGCAGAGGGAGGGAAAGAAAGAAGAGAGCGAGGAGAGAGAGAGAGAGAGTCCAGCCCACTCCGGTAAAACCATTCAACTGGTGAGCGAGGGAACGCATTCAACACAGAGAGAGAGACAGAGGAAAAGAGGTAAAAAGAGAAAGAGAGGAACTCCCTTCGTCTGGGATAACTTAGTCAAACTGCCTCTTGGACACACACACACTCTGCACACACACTCTGCAGCGACTTCACCCCGGGAACAAGGATCCTCCTGCACTCCAGAGTTTTTCCTTCTCTGCTTTTTCATCATCCATTCATCACATCTGAGAGTTTTTTCCTTCTTATTCTTATTCTTGTTTTGTTGTTTTTTTTCTTCTTCTTTCTTTCTTGTGACGCCTCCACATTTTCCAGCCATCTGTCCCTGACAAAAAAGATAAGGATTACTCATTTTCTCTCTCGGCGTTGTGTTTTGTTTTGTTTTTTTTCCTCTTTTTTTTTGTCGTCCTCTCTCTCGTTTCTTTTACAGCTTTTTTTTTCCCCTCCGTTTTTTCGCAGGTGGACTGTGAGCTGAGCTGAACTTTGCAGCTTCCAAACTTCTGAGGAGAGAACGAAAGAGAGAGAGAGAAGAAAGACAAAGACAGTAAGAAAGAGAGGAAGGAGGGACGTGAAAGAACACTTTTCTTTCTTCAACCAGGACTGCATTTTTGTTCAGACACTTTTGGCCAAAACTCGACTTTTCTGGCTCCGTCTTTGCATCTGCATCCGGCAGCATCATTAAATCCAGTCCAGCAGCCAATCAGGCGACTCCTGCCATCATGTCTGTCTTACCTCTGCTAAGCTGGACGGTCCTGCTCCTGGTCCAGAGCTGTGGCTGTTTCTCAGACCCGGCGTCCAAACTCCAGCCTCTGCCGCTTTCTCTGACCGTCCATCCTCACCACCAGCCGCTGCCAGACGCCGACGCCGCCGCCTCCGGCTCCCACTGCCCCTCCTGCGCCCTAGCCAGGATGAGGAGAAACGAAGGGGGCGCGGACGACCTGGCGGGACATGACCGAGAGGAGGAGGCTCAGCAGGACGTGGTGGAGGCGGTGAAGAGACACATCCTCAACATGCTGCACCTCCAGGCCCGGCCCAACATCACCCGGCCCGTGCCGCGCGCCGCGCTCCTCAACGCCCTGCGTAAGCTCCACGTGGGGCGAGTGGCCGAGGACGGCAGCGTGCAGATCGAGGGGGAGGAGGAGGCGCGAGGGCGGGGAGGCCGGGGAGGAGGAGGAGGAGGAGGAGCAGCGGCGGCGGCTCGGGCGGCAGACAGCGGCGACGCACAGGAGACGACAGAGATCATCACCTTCGCTGAGGCTGGTGAGTGCGTATGGCTCTGTGTGTGTGTGCATGAATGTGTGTGTGTGTGTGTGTGCATGAATGTGTGTGTGTGTGTGTGCATGAATGTGTGTGTGTGTGTGTGTGTGAGAGAGCATCATTTTGCCTGCATCAGTGTGTGTGGAAAGAGATGCAGAGAGAGAAAACCTTCATGTGTGTAGACAAAAGACAAAGTGTGTGTACGCACTAATGTGTGTGTGTGTGTGTGTGTGGACAGTAACAAAGATGCCTTAAGGTGTGTAAGCACATATTTACAGTTCAGTGTGTGTGTGTGTGTGTGTGTAAAAGACAAAAATGCAGCTGTGTTGGAAATCAGCTTGTTCTGTAAGTGTGTGTGTGTGTGTGTGTCCACCTGCTTAATTCCACCTGCGTACTCACTCAGCCCAACCCATTAGATATCCACACACACACACACACACACACACACACGAACCTCTGTAATCGCCTCCTGCTGTTTTCAAAGAATACCTCATTATCTACTTAAAGTCAGAGGAGATTGGTGTGTCACTGTGTGTGTGTGTGCCTGTGTGTGTGTGTGTGTGTTTTAAAGCGGTAAGAGTGCTGGAACGCTTTTCTGACAGACGGTAGCGACAAAGAGCGAGTACGAGAGCGAGCGAGAGGAAGGGAGGGGGAAGGAAAGAAAGAAAAAAGAAGTACTACTGTGTTACTGAATAAGAAAAACCCGTCTCACGCAGTCAAACCGGTCCGGTCCGTCCTGCTCAGCGGCACTCGGGCAGGCTGAGGTCAGGTGTTAACCGTAGTCTTCCTCGGTCTCGTCACCTTTGACCCCCCTACAGACCTCCAGCTGCTCTGGCTCCGTCTCTTTTTAACATGTTTTAAACACCTTTAAATCCAGGTCACTGAAGGGTCACAACTCTCGCACTTGTGAGCAAAGTGGCTGAAAAATATTGCTGCTGTCGTGTGAAAACCTTGTATCTCCAGTTTTGGGTATTTCTAATTGTTATGTTTTATCCATCAACTCCAAATTGGCTGGATTCTCCATTCCCGCGGATCATTTTCCAAATCCTCCATCAGTTTTTAGATTGATTTCCTTCCTTAAACACATCAGTGGTTTCAGTTCGCTTCCATGAAAATCAACCTGCAGAGACTTGAGACTTGCTGCAGAGAAATAATCCATCAGTCAACAGTTAGTCAACTTTGTTTTATCACTTGGTGATACAGCTGAGATGAGTTGAGCAGCGAATGTTGGTGCATTCATTGAAAGATGTTCCAATATCTGAGATTTGAGAGTCGCCAGCCGAATAGAAACTCTTTCAATACAAGAAACGATCAAATTCACACAATCGTCCATTTAAAAAAAAATATTGTTTGTCTTCTGGGTTTGATGTGCAGCAGAAAAACTAATTTCTTGGATAAATATGGGAATGCTTTGGAAAATGTTTAGCAGTAATATGAAGTGTATATGATTTATACTCAGTGGGCTAAAACATGTAAATTCACCTGTATGAGCTAATTAGTCCAGTGGAAAAGGTGAGAAATTCTAAATGACATCATTTGCAAAACTCACAACATGTAAACTGCACAACTGTGCAGTTTATTAGATACATCAATCATTTTAAAATCTTCCTTCTGGTGCTGAGTGTTAATGGTTGTGAAATTCCTGCACTGCACTTTCCAAGAGCTCACCTGTCACTCAGGCAGTGTGGGCGGGACTGTGACGTCTTCTTCTTCCTCTTCTGGATTTTCTGTTGATGCAGTTTGAGTTTCTGTAGGCGAGAGTCTGGAACAGCAGATGGAAAAGATTTTTATGAACTGGATCTGTGCAGACAGCCTGAGAGGAGCAGCTTTCTCTGAAGGAAAACACCGAATTTAGTGCCGTTTAAAGAGTTCCTCTTCGTGGATATAATCTGGTGTCGGCCAATTAGATTTCCCATAGTCTCAGTTTTATGTAAAAGTCTGTAAAATCTGGGTATGACATCCAGGGGCGTGTCTAGGGGGTGACCTGCCATTTGAGGTACAACCCCAAAAATCATGAGTTATGATTGGCTGATGGCCACTAGAAGCAGGACCAACGAGGTTGCTAAAAACCCTGCAGTGTCCCAGCGAGAACCTTTAACCCCCTTTACATTCTCCTCTCTGCTCACAGACCCTCAGAAACCAATAAGATCTTCATTAGAACCCTTTTAGAACACGTTCTGTTTAAGTCAATTCCAGTTAACCCTCAGTAAAGCCCACTTTATACATTAGAACCATTTTAGAACCACTTTACAAGGGAGAACTTCATTAGAGTCAAGTGGCCTCAGAAACTCCTCTAGAACACCTACAAATACCACTCAAAGATCCATTTAAATCTGGACCGACTCTCCACAGAACCCCTTCAGAAACTGAGAGACTGGCTAAGATGTATTACCCAACATTTTACCTCTCAGGCTGCGCTCATGCTGCTGTAACCATCTGATTGGTGGCAACCTGCAGACACTGCTCAAGACAAATGGTCTTGTTCAGATTAAACGGCTCTTATGACCGTTTTTGAAGATTAGTTTCAGTGGCAGGGAACATTGGCTAAGTGGGGATAAAAATTGTATTTTGAATTATATTTCAAGTTTATCCACATTAGTATGGACATGGCATCAGTCACTAACCCCCGACTGTGACCCAACAAATGATCGAGTCATCCAGACAACCAAACAACTCGTCAAACCCGCCAGGGGACCAGTCAGTCCGACCTGACACCTCTACGGTTGAGGTTTGGTTCGGTTTAAGCACAAAAACGACTTGGTTAGGGTTAGAGAAAGATCACGGCTTGGGATAAAATAACTACTAAAGAAATCAGCATTGACTGTTGCTAGGAACAACGGTCTCCAGTGTCCAATGGTTTGTCGACCCATCCATCCACCTGACATCGTCCTGCACTCTCATTGGCCAAGACTCACAATCCCTACAGCCACTAGAGGGCTTTTTCACTTGAACGTAAATAAATGTATTGTTGGGTATTTGCTGTTACTGATGCAGTAGTTTTTCCTGCGAGGACAGTCTTGGCATGTTATACAAACTCGAAAATTTTAAGCTTACTGAACCCTTTGTGTGCTGTAAAACCAAAACTATGAGCTACAAGGGGCTAAAGAGCTCCGCCGGCGAGGTGTTGGTGCTAGTTTAAATTAAAAATGACCCTGCCAGTTTTCATAGGAACTGATAAAATCTTATTGTTTTTCTAAGATGTAAAAGATGCCCGCCATGAGAATACTTTGCACCCAGCCGGTCCTGGGCTTTGTTAGGAATAACTGATGCATTCAGGGACCTCAGTAATTATTTTGGGCAGCGGAGATGGCGAGTAGGGGAGCAGAAGGACGAGTGGATTCTTGGCGGAGACGAAGTGTCAACCTCCGTTTAGCAACTCTGACACAATATCTATCTTTCTTTCCATCAGCCTGTTCTCTTTAAATTCCTCTCCTCCGTCCCTGTTTATCGTCCTCTCTTCTCGCCGTCTCTCGCCACACACAGAGGACAATTAGGCTAATTGAACCTAATTGAACACATCATTAGCGACATTCCACAATCCACTTTTATTCCCCTCTCCCTCTCTGCCGCGCTCTCTAACCTCGGTTTACCCTTCCCTCCTCTGGCAGACAGAATAAACCGGTCATTGTTGGATCTATTCTGGTGGCTGGGTCTGTCTGGAGATTCAAACTAGCAACCCTGCGACGAGCTCGGCGCCGGTTTACTGACCTCCGACAAATGAGAGGAAACAGTAAATCCCAGCAGCTGATAGAAAGACAAAGAAAGACAAAAACGTCTGTCTGATATGAAAATAAACTATAATTAGCATGTTTCCTTTGTCTGTTTTCCTTTCTCTTACTCTCATTTTTCTCTTCACTCTGCTTTCTTTTGATCTTTTTTCTCTTCTTCTCTCTTTTTCTTGGCATTAACTCACATTTTCTTCATTTTGTCCTCTCTCTGTTTGTTCTTTCTCCGTTCTCGTCATTCTCTGTTTTCTCTCCATCTTTTTTTCATCTTTTTCTCCCCCATCTCCAAGTTTTCTCTGCTGCTTCAGTTCTTTCCTAACTTTCTCTTTCCTCTTCACTCACTCTCAGTCTTTTCCCCCCCTGTCACTTTTTTTGTGACGTGGCTGTAGCGTCTTTAAAGTCGTAACGCTGCTGGTTTGAATCCCCAGCGGCTCGTTTCAGTCGTCGTCCCACCACCACATCATTTGGCTCTGCTTTGATGTGTGACCGGCCGCCAAAGATGCTTTATGTCTGGCGAGATGAATCACTCGATAGTAAACAACTACAGATTGTGTCCAGACCTGCACAAACACACAAACCGACTGGGAAAAATCAGAAGATAGTGTAGATTCTGAGGAGATGTCACAATTAAGCATAAGGAGATGTTCTACAGTGTTCTTGCACTTTCCTGCACTGTTTCCTCCTGTTCGTCTGATAAAAACTACAGCGAGCAGCTGCTTTTAAAATGAATCCATATATCTGTGAGGTGTTTTTAAAGATTTACGTCTTCAGCAGGAACCAATGGGCTGTTCTTGCTTATTTCTCATAAAGTCAGTGGTGTCATTTTAGAATACAATGTACAATGTACAATTAGCAACAGCTAGCATTAGCCAAAATTTTAGATTTTTTTATTCGCCAGCGAGTGTATGTTTCCTTGTGTTTATGCTTCTATGCCTTGTTTTTTTAGTCATTGGTGGATTTAGCTGTTCATATGGACAATATGTACCATGAATTAATTAAAATATTGGTACCACTCTCTAACAAGGCGTCCTTTATAGACGTTTTATAAGTTGCAACTAATTGTTTCATGTATTATTTACAGTTGCTTTATGGATCCGTTATAAGCCATTAATGCCATCAAGTGCTGGGTTGCCAGGTTGTGAGCGTGTTTATCCTGTCATGGGTTTCCCACTTTCTAACAAGCCATGAAGTCTGCAGTTATAAATGTTAATAAGTTGTTAATAAACAGATTTTGATCCAACTAATTGGTCAAACAGTTCAACAACTCAAAGGGACGTTTGACAACCTGGCAACCCAGAAGTTGTTCCAATTAGTTTACTTATAACGGATCCATAAAGTGAATGATTTTTTAACTGTTAATGGAGCCCTTAGATGTCTTAGAAAGCGGTACCCAAATATTTACCACATTTGTTGCCGTTATGAGTTGCTTTGGAGAAAAACTTTACCTCAAGTACAGCTGTGCTCATCCTTCTACTTCAAGTTTGCTTCTGTCTACCTGTCTGTCTTCAGGGTTAAGCTTCCAATCCCAAATGTTACATAAATCAGCCACCATTTAAACAAAGTGAGTCCAGTGAAAAATGGTCAGAGTGAGACATCGCTGTGTTTCCCACCTCTCTGCCAGCCGCCCGCTGTGTCGTCCCTCTGGGAGGAATCAGGGAGGACAGGAAGGCAGCGAGCGGTGGCCTCGCTAAATACAGGCGAGTTCAAACAGAGGGGGAGGAACAGGGGAGGAATCGGTGGGAAAGACACACAGAGAGGGAAAAAGGGGAGAGAATTAGAGAGAGAAGTAAACCATCTCAACCTTGGTAACTGTCCCCGAATGACTCCTCCAGACTCAACACTCCCTGTTCGTCTCTTTTCAAACCACACAGAGAGACGGCGGTCAGGTTTATATTTATTACAAACTGAAACAGAAGCTCTTTCACGCCATCCCAGTATGAAGCTGGTTGTACTGGGAGACTCCCAGTGTGTGTGAGAGCAGCTGTATGAAAGCCGCTAGTTGTTAAATTAAACGTTAATGTGTTGTTACCCTAACAGTCGTGCTAAGACTTTTCCTGCAGAGACAGAGAGACTAACAGACAGATATATATCAGGGCAAGTTGTGGCATTGAACTGATCACGTTTTGTGTCGGATTAATGGTAAAATGATTGATCAGGTAATTTATCCCCAGCAGGGTGTGGTCAGTGCACACCTCTGAACACTTTCACGCAGTTATATAAAGCTTTTTAGCTTGGTGTTAATGTCCATTATGGTCACCATCTCTGATGTGTCACCAGGCCTTTGGTGACACACAGCTAATAAGCTAGGTTAGCTTAGCACTGTTTTACATGCTGTGTAAATGGGCCTTTATGCATAATTTCTAAGCGTTCTGATTGTCATGGATTTCTTCCACACTTGATCTATGAAACTTGTGTTTTTGTTTCTTTCTATTGGCCTCACATCAGCATGAAAGCTCCTAAATGGTTGCAGCGAGTTCGTAATTTCAGTGTTCATATGATACAGAGCACATTGCCACTGGAGGCTCGATTTGTCTCTTTGTCCAGAAGACTGCAGAAGTTCCGGTCCAGAAGAACGACGAGGGGTTTGATTCCCGTGTGACAGCTTCATCACGTGGCATCTTGTTTCTGTCCTGTCATGGCGGACGGCTGAGGTCTGGTCTCATCTCTGCTCGTCAAACTCTCTGACATTGAAGGTTTGGAGGGGAAGCGATTTAGCGTGTCAGAAACCCGAGCAGCGGCTGAGTCTCGTTGGCATTTTGGTATTTTGAGATGGGAACGTTTTACTGTCAGATTGGACTGCTTATCTGCTCTCTCATTATAAATAAACTGGCCTGGGAACTCAGACAGACTGAGAGAGTTACAAGCTGGCACTTCAACTTCAATTTAGCTCAAAACTTTATTGTCCCAAGAGAGAGATCTGGTTTGTAGATGAGGTCTGAAAATGAAAACCAGGCCATAAAATCACTTGTTAAAACAATGAAAACACAATTAAAACTAATGAAAACATGAAAGATGACTGCAGGAGCAAAACAGTGGAGGACAGAGCAGCTGAAGTCAAACAGCCAAACTCTGTTTCCCACAGTCTCTCGTTTCTTATTGTCTTTATGTTTGAAACTGAATTCGGTAAAGTTTCACTGCTGGAATAATTTGACAGACCACTTTTATTTGGTACCAACAGCAAAAGCACGTGGCAGGACAGTTTTAGCTTAAGTTAACGACGCAAACAGACACTGTGTTAAATATCAGACTGCTTTTCTAACTAATGAGAAACTCACTTTCATTTTGTTTTACTTTATTGCTTAGCAGCAGCAATAAAAATACCACAGCATATATGACATACATAAACACATCGCTGCAGTACTTAAAATAAATACAAGTAAAGGGAAATCGGCACCAAAGCATTCTTGTGTCACTCGTCCGACTCACGGAACAGATTCGCGTCCGTTCAATGAGCCCAATAATAAGAAGAAATTCCGTCCACATTGGTCAATCAGTGCATACTGTCTGTATCAATGCAGAAAGTAGTGTGGTGGGGTGTGTGTTCTGTCACAGAGCTGCAATAATGTTCACCTTTTCATTAACCATACCTACCATACCGTAGTGACCGCGCACAGATAGCGACACTGTCGTCCCAAGAAGAACCACAGCGTCAGTTGTTTCCCAAAACATTTATTTGCGTTAGGTGACAGCGCCCTCTAGCGTTCGTAGTAATTATGATGGTTGCTGTTATAGATATACAGTATCTACACAAAACATCAGACTTGAACTCGGTAGGTCGCTGTTCGTTTCCGTTTCCGACCGACAGTCAACACTGGTGTCTTTTAACCGTCAACCATCGTTCGCTAACCTTACCCACGTGTGTCTTATTGCACCATCATGGCCAAGCTTTTACCCCAAACCATCATCTCTCTCTAAATCTAACCAAGTCATGTTTGTGCCTAACCTAACCAAATCTCAACCAGAGCGTAGTCGCATCAGAAAACACATTTACCTTTTGGTTTTGGAAGGAAATGATTTGTCCTGCTGGCAGGACCGTCAGATCAGAAAACCCTTCGAAGTGTCGGGGCGTGGACAAACTAACGTATTTACCACGTCAGTCGGAGGACTTGTTGCAGATATCACAGAAAGACAGAATTTAAAGACGTTAATGAACATAAGAACAGGGTGGGAAGAGGGTTTTTGCACAGGGTTTTGCAGAATCGCTCAGTACTGACGTACTTGTCTGGAGACAGGATTGCGACTCCAGAGTCCTCAGCGTTGTACGTCCAGCCATCCGCTCCGACCTCGGACCTACGACTTGTAGGCGGTACAAGAACGTAATACTTCCTGCAATGGAAAAAACGCTGGCATTGAACATAATATTTTCATTTTTAAGAGACGGGGTTGCATGACAGGAGAGCTTTAGCGACACAAATACTGCATCACAACTCACCAGAACCTTCAGCTGTTTGTCGAATTTTACTCCAGTTTTACTTCATTTCACTTCACTTCATTGCCACGACGATACAACGCATAAATACTACGGAGTATGTAAAATATGTACAAGTAAACATAAAACCTAAAACATAAACATCAAAAACAAACAAACCAGAGACAAATTTGAGCTTTGGGATGAACTCAAATGTTTCACTTGAGCCAAAACATTGGAAACTTTAGCGGTATGTCTTCACCTCAGGTTGAAGCATCTGGAGCAGTTTTTGTGTCGCTGACCTCTAATGGTCTCTTTGCATGCAGTCTGAACACCTTCAGGCTGCACTTTACTTTGATCTGTATTAAGCACAGATCTCAGCTGTGATTGGTTACTGTACCTGGCAGGTGTCCTCGCTGTTTGTGATCCTGTCAGGCTCCACGTGAGAGATTCGCTGCTCTTCCACGTGATTAGGGTGTCGATGAATCTGCTGATTATTTTCTCTCTGCAATGTCATGTTTCCCCAAATCCAAAGTAACATCTGAACATTTTCTGTTGACCAATGAATGGATTCCTCCACTAATCGAACCCTCGCCATGTTGGGCGTTGCTTTGCCATAAAGGGTGTACACCATCTGAACATGACGCCCTGTCCTCCAAATCATTATTCTTGCCTCTGCTTTGATCCACCCAAATGAAGAACAAGTTGAAAACGACTTCTTCAGAACCACAAAAGGCAGGACTTTTTGTGTTCTGGTGTTTGTAGTCGGTCCAGACGAGACTTTCTCTTTCCTCCAGCTGACGATGAGCGAGTTTGGCATCAGGACATTCCTCTCGTCAGACGGCGAGGCTGCTTTAATGCCTCCTCACCACTTTTGTTTACCGGCCGTTTAACAGCGTTACACAGATTTAGTTTCACATGTAGAGCTGCTCAGTGAGTGTGTGTGTGTGTGTGTGTATTTACTAACACAGCCCCGCTGACTCACATGTGGTGCCAATAAGGCCGAGCAGGGCGTCGACTCTGGGGATCTGGAGCAGATTTCTGTCCCACGCAGGCGAGGCTGAGCCTGACAGTCGGCATTGAGGGCTTTATAAGCCCACGTCAAGTTTCACCTTAACTGCATTAACACTGTCACTGTTTACATCATCATTCAAACACTTTGTCATCTGATGATTTTAAAGGAGCGGACCAACGTTTTAGGGGTTTAGAGGAGTGGTGTGACAAAAGGTTTGACTGAGAACCAGAACACGTTAGTTCATGCTGTAAAAATGGTCTTAATTTAGTCATTAAAGCCAGATGAATTCTTCATTACAACACCGCATTCAAACAGTAATGGTAGCATCAGTGCGCTTAAGGGGTTTAGTCATTGGTTGATTCACGTAGGAGTACTTACGTGAGTTTTTGTGCTTTCTGTGAATGTTTACAGGATTATTAATGTGAAAAGATACTTTAAGTTTACTCATTTTGCAGTACATGACTCTATTCTTACTTTGTAAAGTAACCTATGGGTTTTATTACATCTTTATATATATGTTTCGTTTTTATGAGAACTCTAAATTTACACCATATTTAACCCTGAAATTCCTCTCAAATGTCCCCTCAGGTAGCTTTAAACTTGCAACAAAAGACGTATACGAGCTTGTTCCAGCTGCACAGCAGGAACTGAACACACAACCCTGGCAGGCTTAGTGCCTTTCTCTACTTACTTTACTTGGACTGTATTTAAACTCCTGCAAGTAAACAGTAGGTTGTTTCTTAAACATTGTTAGGAATCATACCTGTGACATCTTAAATGCAATCTGCATGCTGTGTGTGTGTGTGTGTGTGTGTGTTATAAGCAGAGGGGGTGGATGGGTGACCCAGCCCGCTCATCCCTCCTAATGTAAACTAAAAAGACAGAAGAAAGGGCCGACTGTGATCCTTTTAACGGTAAAGAGGAAAAAGAAAGAAATACTTGCTCCTGTGGTGCACTGTAAAAAACATTCACCACATATCAACGAATCTCATGTGCAGCACGTCGGTCCGTCCCTCAGCGCCGTCTGACTTCCTGTCTGCGGCGCTCAGCTGCGAGCCCATTGGTTCCTGCTGAAGATCTTTAAAAACACAGATGCGACTTTTGACCAAATATCTGCAAACCATCAGCCTCAGCTGTGCTTTGTGTTTATTACTAATTAGCTAACGTTAGCATGCTAACACGCTAAACTAAGATGGTGAACACGGTAAACATTGCACCTGCTAAACATCAGCATGTTAGCATTGTGAGCATGTTAGCATTTAGCATAAGTACAGCCTCACAGAGCTGCTAGCATGGCTGGTTTTAATATAAGGGGTTAAAACTGAAACTGGTTCCAGTCTTTTTGTACAGCGTCGATGAAGAAGCTGCACTGACAGACTTTGATCCCGTTAATGTAAACGTGGCGGGCAGAGAGGAGATGGAGCTGTAGATTAGCATTCCCATTAAGCGCACAGGAAGCGGCGTTTAGACAGCGAGTCCTCGTACGCTGATCCGTCACATCTGTCACACGAACCCTGCTGTACCTGCAGATCCCCGCTTCTCCTCTTCATCGCCTCTTCCTCTCATTCATCTCTTTTTTCCCAGGAAAGAGTAAAGAGAACGAGTGTGGAAATGAGGAGAGGTGTAGCTGTAGCTGCTGCGTCTTTGCGTCTTTGTGTCTTTGTGTCTTTCTTCTGTCTCTCTGAACATTTGTTGCAGCAGCAGACGGTTACAGGAAAACTGCAGCAGGTTGCAGAGGAAGAAAAGTTCAGCTCTCTTCCTCACTTACTGACATGAAAACACACCGACACACTCACCCAATACACAAAGATACACATTTACACAAACAGCTGAAGGACACACACACACACACACACACACACACACACACACACACACACACACAGAGGTTTGCTCAGTCTGTTGAACGCAGCTCATCCATTGAAGGAGGGATTATGATGGACAATGGAGAACACACACACACACACACACACACACACAGTGTCTCTGTGCATGTGTGTGTGTGTGTTTGAACAGATGGGTACTGTGTGTGTGTGTGTGTGTGTGTGTGTGTGTGTTGGTCTCTGTAAACACCGGGAACAGAGGACGGAGGGTGTGTTCACTCACTGATGTCAACAGTCAAATCCCGACCAGGACACACGGCAGCCATGTTTGCCCTTAACATTTCGCTTCATACGCTGCGTTAGGCGTGCACGTTCCCAAACAAACCAGCAGTTAATCAAATGACCAAGATCTCCCCTGAGGCTCCAGGGGCCCCTGAGGCTCCTGGGGCCCCTGAGGCTCCTGGGGCCCCTGAGGCAGTTTCCTGCTTCGCCCAGTTGGTAATCCAGTTCTGAAACGATTTTATCGTTATCTTGTTGTGAGAAAATCTCAGTAAGACACAAACAGTGATTTCTTAAATTGGCATTTTTTGCAGTGGGGTTTTGCAGAAGTACGATATCGAGGAAAGTATCATTTTGGTGTCGTTCCCAAAACTTAGGTATCGTATTTGCACTGATACTGAAATATTACGAATGATCTCATGAGTCTCTGCACTGCGTGTGCTCGTGTGTGCGTGTGTGTGTGTGTGTGTGTAAGGGGGATTACAGAGGATTTAATAAGATTGATCATAAACCAAGAGTCCTGTTAACAACATAGCGATCAGTGTTTGTGTCACATGTTGGCAGGGTGTCTTGTTTAGCTTTGTTAGCTGCTCAGAGAGGCTTCGTCTGATAAATCAATTCACAGTCATAATACGCCCCAGGGGCTGATGGGAGAGTTGGGAAATGTTTGGAGGCTGCTGCCGCCGATGACGATGATGATGATGTTTGGCTGAATGTCAGTTTATCGTTCCTGATGAAAAACTATTCCCTGAAAGGACGAGGTCTGAGTCTCTGCAGCGCCGTGATGCCACTGCTGGTGTAAGGTGGAAGTCCAGTTCTCCGAGGCGGGCTTCACTGGTCTAAACTGGGTTTCTGACCGTGTAAACGGGGCGTCCGATGGCCTCCACTGGATTTGATCCTCTTACTTGCTTTTCAATGGCCCAAACCTGGTTTTTGGTCTAAACTGGGTTCTTCATGGCTCAGTCTTGGTTTTTGATGGGAGCAAAACGGGTGTTTGATTACATTTTTAAAAGTTTAAGGTTAAAAATAACATTTCTAATTCAGAAACATTTCAGAAAAGTTCCCCTTCAGTAAATCCTGCCGCTGGACACAGAGGAGGTTTTGTGGCTTCCTCCAATCAGACAAAAGTGATTTAAAATAACAGGAAAACTCTGATCTGCAGAACAACCGTGTGTGTGTGTGTGTGTGTGTCAGACACACTCGCCTCCCTCACCGCTGGGCTGTCCAAACACAGACACTGTATGACAAACTGTGTGTGTGTGTGTGTGTGTGTGTGTGTGTGTGAGGGCCAGGAATCAGGCTTTATGAGTTGTTGAGACATCGGTTTGTAAAGATCAGTCTTGTGTAAATGGAGGGGGATTAGAGACGGAGAGAGAGGGATGAGCTGTGAGGAGAAGACTTGCAGAGGTCGGACGGACTCCAGGAAACAGAAACGCTCTCGAGCTGCTGGAACTCGTCTCGTACCTGCTCTGTTGAGTTTTTACACGTTTAACACATTGAGCACGAGCGACATCATCGGGGTTCAGATCGACGTCCTTCCTTCCAGGCAGCGCTGGCCTCGCTTCAGCTCTGTGAAAATCCTCCTGCAGAGACCCCGAACACTAAATGGTGTACTTAGTTCCTGTTTTGGGCTGGACCCCTTAGTTCCAATTAAGTGAAATCTCAACGCTGCAGCATACAATGATATCTTAGACAACAGTGTGTGTTTGTCTCTTTCCTGTTTCAACATGACAACGCCCCCAAAAGCACTCCGCCGCCAGGGCTGCACATTACTTCTAATCTTTTAATTTAATAGTGTAATAAAGTTTAAATGTGCATCTGGATCTGCTTCAAAATGCACACAGTGATGGACAATCATGTGATGCATGTGGCACATTGTTTTCATTCAGTTGTTCATGAGAAAATACCAAAATGTTCAAAGACGTTCCGGTCTGTAGAAACGGGCGTCTCTCCACCAAACTCCACTAACTTTTCTTTCATTTTTAGTGAAATCTGTCAACACGTTTTTACATTTTCAAGCAAACAAGATTCAGTTTGGAAAAACAGATGGAGGTGTGATATCAAGCACGCTTTATTGCCAAACGTCTGCATACTTTGTTGTCTGTATTGCATTTAGAGCTGAAACTATCAGTTGACCAAAAACAAATTAGCAACTATAATAACGATAATGGACTAATTGTTTAACTCGTTTTTTGAAGCAAGAATTAAGCTGTTTCAGCTTCTCAGATGTCTTCTGTAATTGTACATCTTGGGCTTTGGACGAAAACAAGTCGTTTAAATTTGTCTTTTATCCCTCAAAATATTCCACAAACCAAACAATGAATTTACTATTTGAGAAGCGAGGTGTCAGTTTCAGCCCGTGTTGCGTTTAAAGGAGCCTGCACCATCGGAGCACCAACAAAATACTCACTTTCGCTCAGATGTTACAGTCCAGTGCGGCAGCAGAAAGCAGCTGACGCACTCCCTGTCGCAGATGTGTTGTCTTTAACTTCTTTTATGACTCTGCGAGTCGATTTTAAGAGACTAAAATGTGCAGCGGCAGCCGCACGGCTCTGCAGTTAGCTCTGCAGTTAGCTCTGCAGTTAGCTCTGCAGTGGCTCTGCAGTGGCTCTGCAGTTAGCTCTGCAGTTAGCTCTGCAGTTAGCTCTGCAGTTAGCTCTGCAGTGGCTCTGCAGTGGCTCTGCAGTTAGCTCTGCAGTTAGCTCTGCAGTTAGCTCTGCAGTTGGCTCTGCAGTGGCTCTGCAGTTAGCTCTGCAGTTAGCTCTGCAGTTAGCTCTGCAGTTAGCTCTGCAGTGGCTCTGCAGTTAGCTCTGCAGTTAGCTCTGCAGTTAGCTCTGCAGTGGCTCTGTGGACAGATGTGTGGCACGGCGAACATGTGACTGTAAATCACACGGCTGTCTCAGACGTCTGTCCACAGCTCGTCTGTCATTACAGCCATAATAACCGGCTCTGCGTGAACGCTCAGCACTTCCATCTGACTGCACTCACTGTTACAGCTGCTACTTTGTGCCGCTAACATGCTATTAGGATTTCCTCTGCCAAACACTGTGAGCTCTGTGAGCTGGATTTCATAACCCACAGCAACAAGTGGCTGCAGTCTCAGATGAATCCTTCTTCTTCTGGACCTGCGCGGCCTGTACCGGGCAGCGCGGGGCTGAAGTCTCCCGCCATTATTCAGGAATGGATTTACATCCATTTCGAATTCATGTCAAAAACAAAAAGTGATATGAAATATAATATTTTGGCAAACAGGAGTTAAATCTTCTTAAAGTCTGCCGTTACTTCCTGACTTCCTGTCTGCGGCGCTCAGCTGCGAGCCCATTGGTTCCTGCTGAAGATCTTTAAAAACACAGATCTACAGTTTCCTGTTTAAAAGGCTCAGTAGTTTCCTCAAACAGCTGCTCGCTGGAGTTTCTATCAGACCAACAGGAGGAAACAGAGCATCTGTTGGGGACTATTTCCAGCGGCGGATGAATCCACATGTGGTGCTGTAGTGAGTGTTTGGGGCAGCAGGACGGTGTGTGTGTGTGTGAGTCAGAATAAACTACAGTGTGTGTGTTCGTGGTGATGAAGGTGCAGCAGAGCGGCTCGCTGATGTGTTTTAATAGTTTCTGGACGACGACGGAGGAAGAAGATCCATCAGCTGTGACTCACTCTGATGTCAGCAGAGACGTTCATGACGCTCTGAGTCCGAACGAGATGAAAACTAGACTTCTCCTCTGTATTAGCATCATTATTAGCGTCACACTAACAGACGGCCCTGTACGCTGCGTCAGGGGTCAGCGCCTCGGTTTTAGGAGCTGCGGGAGTTAAAACAAAGACTCTTCTTCTTCCCGCAGCCTGAATCAACATCACAAACACTATTCTGAGAAACAATGAATGAACAGGCTTTTATTTTTTAACTCACTGAAGTGATGATGATGTAAGTGAGATAATCGCCTCTGAATTGTCGGTTAAACGGCGTTAATGGACTCGCTAAAGTGCCGCCCGCCTCCACACACACACACACGCACGCACACACACACAGACAAGCCGCCCATTCACACCGTTTAACAGAGCGTCACTGCTGCTGACATTCATAAACTCCCAAATCGTGACTTTGATTTTCTGTATGGACGCCCACGAGCGAGAGACATTACAGAGAGAGAGAGAGAGAGAGAGGGGGAGGAAAGGTGAAGCAAAGACGTTATGTAACGCTCTTCAAACCAGTGATTAGCTCGCTGCCTGGCCTGGAGGTTTCTAGGAAATGTAAAATACAGGTCTGGACGTGTGTGTGTGTGTGTGTGTGTGTGTGTGTGTACAGGAAACAAGATTCGGTGTTTGGAAGAGCTTCAAACTTGTTTTCAAATCAAAACAAAAGAAAGGTCAAGTCGAGTGCGTGCGAATGTGGCCGTTCAGAATAAAGGATAATAAAGGCTGAGGGCAACCGACAAGCGTCCGCGAAACGTCGGACTTTCACAAAAAGGGTTCGAACGCACGGCTGGCGTGCAGGTCGGAAACGGTGGCAAATGATCGTTAGAGAGGGGCAGATACGTGCCGACTCATCGCGTCTCCGCACTCGGTAACCTGCGGAATCCGAAACTGACGGTGGCGGACGAAAGCGACCAATGAAAGCCCAGCGAGTGGAGCGCTCAGCCAATCAAGCGCGTATTTCTATTATTATCAAACTGCAGCGAGAGCTCGAAGTTTCTTTGCCCTGAACTCGTCTTCGCAGGCAGAGTTTTCTCCCAGGCTGTACAACAAGGCCTGGGAGAAAACCCTCAACAAGCTCCGCCAGTTCAAGTCTCAACAAACCGTCTGACCTTCTACATAAAGTCCACCCGGGCCAAACCATCGCTTGATTCGTTGATTAGTCAACTGACAGAAAATGATTCTCCCATGTGGTTTAACTAATTTGATCTGCACAAACCAGCAGCTGCAAACTCTGGCAGGAAAACACCTTCCAAAGTAAAACTTTCTCCTTTAAGCAGTCGCAGCTTCTCTCCTGCTGACTGGCAGCTTTTAAACTTTCCCATAATTCACTGTTACATTTTGTAAATGCTGCTGTAAATTCCCTCATTCTGGGCTGCAGTAATGACAACAGAGCTCCTGGTGGGAACCATTAGGTGGTTTAAACGCTGCCTGACTCCAAAACCTCCGACCACTGCTGCTGAGTCAGCAGGAAGAGTCCAATCAGCAGCGTGTGTGTGTGTGTGTGTGTGTGTGTGTGTGTGAAGTCATGTTAGAGATGGTAACATAATGATAAGCGTGTGCTGTGTGCGTAGATGACTCTATAGCTCAGATGTGGCCACACTCATAATGTGTGTGTGTGTGTGTGTGTGTGTGTGTGTGTGTGTGTGTGTGTGTGTGTGTGTGTGTGTGTGTGTGTGTGTGTGTGTGTGTGTGTGTGTGCGTTAGACTTCACTAAAGACTTTGACACACACAAAACCTCGCTCGCGCTCTCATCAACTGAAGCGTTGGTGTTTGTAGAGGAAGTCTCTTCTACCGCAGAGGAACAAAAAGAGTCGAACTCCTCCTCCATGTTTGTAGTCCGTTTAACATCGTGGTCAGGTTAACTGCTGACAGAGCATCAGTGCTGTTGCTATGGTTACCCGCAGTTTACTGTAACATACCACGAGCTCTGACTTAGAACAGATGTTAAACTGTTGACCTGAAATATGTTTTAGCCAATCGGAGACCAGGGTTTTCTGCGGAGACATCGTCACTGACTCTCTGCAGTGTGAGTATATCATGATCACCAGCTGGCCGTTGTCCTAACCCTGTCCCCCTCTCTGTCTCTGTCTCAGGTGAGTCTCAGGGCATGGTGAACTTCGTCCTCTCTAAAGAAGGAGGCGATCTGTCTCTGGTGGAGCAGGCGAACGTCTGGCTCTTCCTCCGCCTGGCTAAGACCAATCGCAGCCGAGCCAAAGTCACCATCCGCCTCTTCCAGCAGCTCCGGCTCCCCACTGGACGCCCGTCTTTGCCGCAGGACGACGTCCTTCTGGCTGAGAAAACCGTGGACACCCGTCGCAGCGGGTGGCACACCTTCCCGGTGTCGGCGGCGGTGCAGGCGCTGCTGGAGAGCACCGAGAGCACAACGCTGAGCCTCCGGGTGTCCTGCCCGCTCTGCGCTGACGCCGGCGCGACACCCGTCCTGGTCTCCGGCGGCTCGGAGACGTCTCAGCGCGCCAACCAGAGGGAACAATCCCACCGCCCCTTCCTGATGGCCGTGGTCCGGCAGGAGGACGGCAGCGACTCGCGGCGGCGCAGGAAGCGCGGGCTGGAGTGTGACGGGAAGGTCCGCGTCTGCTGCAAACGGCAGTTCTACGTCAACTTCAAAGACATCGGCTGGAACGACTGGATAATCGCGCCGCCCGGTTACCACGCCAACTACTGCGAGGGGGAGTGCCCCACCCACGTGGCGAGCATCACTGGGTCCACGCTGTCCTTCCACTCCACCGTCATCAGCCACTACCGCATGAGGGGCTACAGCCCCTTCCAGAACCTGCGCTCGTGCTGCGTGCCCACTCGGCTACGAGCCATGTCCATGCTCTACTACAACGAGGAGCAAAAGATCATCAAGAAGGACATCCCGAACATGATCGTGGAGGAGTGCGGCTGCTCGTAAACATAAAACCCTAAGCCGGATCGGTCCGGAACGAACTGGGCTGGAGGAGGGGAGGAGGACTTCTGAACCCAGAGAGAGAGAGAGAGATACAGGGAGGAGATGGAGGGAGGAGAGAAAGGCGAACAGGTGACTTCACGATCATCGCCACGTTTATCTACTGCGTTTCCTTCTTCGCCTCCTCGCCTCCGTCCCTCCGTCCCTCGGGGTCGCTCTCTGGGAATTTAAAAAAAAAACTCTCCCCCGTCCTCATCCAGCAGAACTCAGAAAGAGTCTCGACGGCACTTTCAGAAAAAAAGAAAAGAAAAAGATAGAAAAAAAGAATATCTAATATATTTTTGTTACAAAAGGAGGGAGCGAGGCTTATTTATGTGGCTGAGACGTTCAAGCACCACTCGACCCGTCAGATCTTGGAGAGACGAGGTGCCTGAAAAACTACTAACAAAAAAAAAATCTCAAAACTATGCAACTTGTTTCACGTATTACGATCTTATTGTATTTTACTTTGTCTTGTCTTTTTTTTTTTTTAATTTCCCAACTGTTTACTTTTTTCAAAATGTACGAGGAAGAAAGAAGGAGACTCTTTTGTATTATTTTTTGGAAGTATAAATTTGTGATGTGTGTATGTGGTTGTGTGTTTTTGTCCATTTAAGTGCATATATGTAAGTTTGTGTGTGTGTGTGTGTGTGTTGAGAGATACTTGAAAGAAACAAGTTGGCCCGGCTGCTGGAACCAAACACTTCTTTATGTTACCATGGTTACTATGTTGATGTTATAATTATTATTGTCAGTAAGTATATTAATAATATTATTGTTATTGTTGTTAATAATATTTCGTTTGGCTGCATTCGTGTTATTATGTCTGTTTTTTTTTTGTTTTTTTTAAGAAACGTTACAAACGTTTTTATTTTTTGCACTATAGCGACACTCGTGCTCCGATTAGCCAGACTGAAGAGACCCTCGCAGAGGGGACAGACCGGAGCGTCCTCTTCGGGGTGAACTCCAGGTTACAGATCTGAAAGCTCACAGGTTTGATCCCCCACGATAAGCCAGGTGTAGTTGATAACGTCATCATAAGTCCAGTCTTAGAAAACACACGAAATGTGTCACCTGTAGGTTTCTGAAGGTTTACGTCTCACCGCCAGAGAATCCAAATTTGGGCAAAAGTAGGGCTGCGTGTGATAGGCTGAGTCACCTGTCAGTCAAGCTAACACTCTCTAAATGTACTCGTTTTAAGTTTTAGGGCTGTAGCCGGGGATTTTTCAGATACTGAGGTCGTGAGTCGGTGGAAACCACAGCCACTGAGCCACTTAAAAGCAAGTCTCTAAAATGACGGGATTACACTATTTGTATTTTCATGTTTTTCTAAAATTTGTTAACTGTTCAGTTACATTGTAATGTTCATTTTATTTTCAACGTGAAGGTCTAAATGTTGTCTCAAAGCCTTCCCCCAACCTGCCGGAAATAAAAATCTGAATTTGCAGAAATGCTGCATACCTTTTTATTTAAGTCTTTAATTGTAAAATGTAAACTCCCCCCAGTGTCCCATTAAAATACAGAGGGCTTGATCTTGGATAAATCGACAGCTAACATGTTGTTGATGTGAAGCAATGCTAGCCGGTCAGTTAGCACTGAAAGCTAGCATCTCTGGATGAAACGTTTTATGTCTGTATCAAGCTAAATGTTTAAACAAATAAAAAACGAGCTTGTAGAACGTGGCAGTGACACCAGTATTAATCTGACGAATGAGACGCAGAGCGCTAACGAACGTGTAATCGCTGGAAGTCACCAGGAACTTTCTGTCTGTCCAGTCAGATGTTGCGAGGACTTTTGTTGAAGTGGAGAGTAAAAAGCACTTAGAAGAATAAAAATGTAGATTTGGACTTATCACGACATGTCTCAACTCCCATGAGTGGCAGTTTAGCGGCGGCCATCTTACGTCCTTTCTGTTAGCCTAAATATTTGGTGACAGCTAGCCTTAGGTACTAACCTACTAGCCCCCCAATCTCCAAAAACCACAACAAAAAGAACAAAAACACAGATTTGAAGCACTAGAACAAACGCCTTAAAACAACTTCTGTATCTTTGTCTCTGGTGGATGTTTACAGTACGTTAACTAGCTAACTGAAGGTGATTAGCATTAGCCAAGAAAACGCAAGTTGCTGTTGGTTTTCATCATTATACACTACGAACAAAAACACATTACTTTATCCCTTCAACATCCTTTCTTTTTTGTTAAATCAACATTTAAGTATCACAGCTTTTAAGGGATTCATTCACAGAGGCGCCATTAATTTATCTGTTTTTAATCTGTTATGAATGCGGCACTTTATTTATTTAAAAACTTTCTGAAAACAATTGTTCATTAACATTAGGCTAATCCCTCTTTAACTTTTGCCAGACACCTTTAAAATTAGTTAGAGGGCAATTAATGAAGATGGAAGATTGTGGGAAACAACCCCATAAAGTTGACTGTTTTCTTTCTAATAGAAAACAAAATTCATCTCTCCACATGAACTAAAACTACCTTAATCCAAACATTAATGGACCTTAATAGAACTCTTATTTCACAGGTTAATGGTTTGTTACGTGGCCCATGGTCTTATTAGGTCAATTTAAATTGTCTTTGTACACAATAATCCGTTAATAACAATGTAAACCTGCGCAGAGCGTCCATGAATCAACACATGAATAACTCCATAAAAACCCTTGAAGCTGTGGCATTTTTAACTGGATTTATTGGAGAAAATATTACAAAATTAGTGATTCAAGTGTTTTGGTTTGTAGTGTTAAGCAGCAGTTTTTACCAGAGACAAAGAGGCTAACGTTGTATTCTTTCAGCGGCGCCCTGGTAGCCTAATGTTTACGGCGCGTACCACATAACCGCAACGTCCACGGTTCGAATCCTCTCCCCATGTTTCCCGTCTCTCTCTCTACTGGCTGTCAAATAAAGGCAAAATTGCTCGAAAACATCGTATTCTTTCATTTTCACAGTAACATACGAGGATTTCAGATGATCCGTTAGATCCGTGCGTTCAGTTTGAGAAGAGACGGACGGCTGTTGCTCTGGAGAAAACATCCAGTTTTAGTTTGCGTTGGAACACCAAAGAGTCCAGTTTGTGCACTTGTTTGTGTGAGAGAGAAAAGTGTTAAAGTTACATTCAATGATGCTGAAAAAGAAAAAAAAATGTAACATAAAATGAATTATGTCCATTTTGTGGGAAAAAAAATACAGAAAATTCAATGAAGTTCAGGATTCAGAATCTCTGAAGTCTGTGAAAATGTGGTTTGCTAAAAGTTGAACTTGCTTTCGTAAAGAGGGACAGCTGATGTTTTATTTCTGCTTTATAGTTTTTGTTTCAGAGTCATTTAGTTTTTGATCATTTTGGAACAAAATTCTTCAGTTTTTATTTGAGTTGTGATGTTTTTGTTCCCCTCCTTTTCCTCTCTCCCTGCACATCAAGAACTCAGTTTCCCACAATGCTTTACTCTTTAATTTTATCTTATCATAAACTGAAAAAGACAATCCACAGTCGCCTTGTTGTGTTTTTTGGAGAAAACAAACGTTGTCCAATCAGAGTGTTTCTGTGTTGTATGTGTTTATGTCAGTATTGTCGACTTGTTCACCAAAAGTTTTGGAGTATCGGTCCCCTTTATGATGAAGTCACAGTGTTATGTTTTTATTTTTATGTTCTCTTTTTGTTGTTATTGTTTTAGAAGAGAGTGGACGCTCTTCTTCTGGACTTTCTGGGACAAACTCATAGTCCATCCCGTGTGTACATGGACGCATACAAAATGTCAGTGCAGAAAAAAAAAGCCGCAAAAAGTTGAAAAAAAAGGCATAAAAGAAGTGGTAGTATTTGTTCAGATTTTGTTCTTTTTATCAAGACAAAAAATACTGACACTGAACGAAGTGGACAAAGAATAAAAAGTCTATTTTTTATTCTGTATATATGGAAATTAAGATTCCAGTACGTTGCATTGCTTTGTTGTACAAATCAAATGTGCTTGTGGCATTTTTCTAATCTAATTTATTTTCCGGTATTGTTTTATTTTTGTTTTCTGCTTCACCATTAAAGTTTAACGGATGTACACAAACGAAACGTGTCTTTGGTCCTTTCTCTCTTTTTCTGCCTCTGCGTCGATCCTTTTCCTCCGAACCGAAACACTTCATTTCATCCGTCAACCGTCCTTCATTTCTCCATTAACAGAGATTCGCTTTATTACTTTTACAGCAGTTTGGCACTGAGTAAAGCAGCTGCTGTACAATGAGGTTTTAACGAGACCATCAGCAAGAAGAAGTTTCTATATATTTATTCTTAAACGATTTACGGCACGCAGACCTGTTTCCATTTTCCCAGGCAAAGTCTCTCCGTGCGTTAGCCAGTTAAAAGGAAGCAGGAGCAGATTTTTCTTTAGAGAATTTTATTTTTGAAGTTATATATTTTGTGGTTCTGGCTGATACTGAGTCGACCTAACGGTCGCTCTTTCATCAGACGGAGAGAACTGCGGGACTGAAAGGATTCAAACCGAGACAGGTGTGGAATATGTCTGACTCGGCTGTGTGCAGCCCATGGAGCTACAGGTCACGCTGTAATACAACAGCTAACATTTAATTAACGAGCTATATCTTGCAGTTATTATGAAGACATAACACATAACTTTAGCTCAACAGAATGATTCTTACCGAGCAACCGAATCTGTTAGCTACCTCGGTGTATGAACGGTACTAAAACAAAGTTTACTTCGTTTCACCATCGTCATCACATTACAGTTATTAACCTCACATAGCTACAAATAGATACATTACCTCGTCGCTGTGCATCCTGCAAACAGCTGTTTTATGTTGTAAAAATAGTCTTTCTTTCACTCGCTTCCAAAACAAACGCACGCGCCAGCCAGACGGAGATCTTTACGACACGAGGCGGTGGGAACACTACCGCTTTTGTCCACAGACAGAATCAATGCACAATGAAAGCTCCTTGTGGTTGCTTTAAGGAGATAATAATTGCAATATAAGGTTATTTTGAGCAATATGTGGTTGTTTTGACACAAGTAAGTCAGTGTCGTGCAACAATTTGTCACCACCTTCCATCGGGTTGTAAAGTTCCAGCCAGGCTTTGGGCTCTGGGTCATGCCGACATTCATAACGACACAAACTGACTTGTTAAACTCACGTATTAAAAATGTGATTGCAAAAACTGACGCTGAGCTTTTCCAGCTTCAGAGGACGAGCGTTCGGGGTCGAGGACGAGGCGGCTGGAGGAGAGAGGAGACGGCGAGGAAAAAACTGCAGGCTGTGAAACGCGAGGCGGGAGGTCAAAAGGTCAGCCGAAGCCCGGCCCGTTAACGTTAAAGCTGCTAAAAGGTGACACGCCTGACTGTTTGGTCTGAGCTACTGAACAACATGAGACGGGTTCGAAAGATGATTAATCACATTTAAATTACCTTCAGATCTGACATTTTCCTTGAGTTAGCTACAGCGAAACACCTGCAGCAGGTGAGCTTAAAGAAGAATGTCTTTTCCAGTGTTGTTACTGTGAATCTCAAGCTAACTATCTTATCTGTAAGAAGCTAGAACTATTTACAGTCTGTGTGGATTGAAGCTATATTAAACGTGTTCTACTATATTAGAAATGAAGCATGACATTTTATCATGTTGCACTTATAGAAACTAATATAAAGAAACAAAAATAATGTCAAATGTGTGTTACAAGTGATTAAATCCTTATCCACTTATATGAAATCCTCAGATTGGTGCTGGTGACGTGTCCGCTAACATGAAGTCGGTTATTGTAGTTTGGCTTCGATCCGCTTATCAACACCATCAGCAGTTGGAGCGGCACCGGCGGCTGGGACACAGCTCGTGGAGCACATTGAGGTACTTTTAGACAGTTCGCACCCGATTGCCACAATTTGCATCAAAAATCGCACTCCTTCTCAGAGTCATAACGCAGATCTGTACACACAGACACATATGTTTAGATTCTCTGTAACTTACACTTTCCGAGAAAGTCATTATCCTCGCATCCATAAACGTCCGATACATAACTGTTAATTTGCTTACAAATCATGGAAATAAGACGCTCCTTCTAGCTGCAGAACCTGCCTGAGAATCCTGCTGTTTCTGAGTTTCCTTCAGTCTCGCAGTGATCCAGAGACAGCTGTCTGTCCGTCCACGGGTCCACTGCAGACAGGAGCTGCTGACTGCTGGTTCGGCTACATGTTAACAAATATAGGCTAAAAACGTTGTAGCTAACAACGTAACTCACTAAATCCATGGCAACATTATACTTTCAATGTGTACATCCCCCAAAACCCATAAATGATGCGATCTGTAGTTCCAAAACTTGGAGACAGACAGAAAAACATCATGCTAAAAAACATTCGTATTTGTTTTCTTACAGTATGTGGTTGTGTCTGTAGAGTATAAGATAAAGACAAGATGAGATTAGCCTTTGTTTATCCCCAGCGGGGAAATTCTGTTGTTGCAGCAGCACAAGGACAGAAATAAGTGCAGATAAATAGAGTGTAAAAACTAAATAATACCAAGTATATAAAACTACGGAAGCCCTGAGCGGCAAGTGAGGAAATATATGTGATCATTTTCTAAGAACAGGTGAAAAAAAGGTTTTTCCAGGATCATTTCATCGAAGTTACTTTTTTAAAATCTGTGACAAGAGGTGGAAAAAAAGTTTGGCAGGTGATTTTTGGGGTAGTGGTGCACTTCAGCCTCTGGTGGCTGAAATGAGTATTACAACAACAAACAAACAAAAATCATTTTTCAACTGCCAAAACATTTTTTCACCTGTTGTGACAGAAAAAAAAGTAACTTAGAAAAGAAAATCATGGCAAAACTCTTTTCTTTTCACCTGTTCTTAAGTCGTAAACACAGGAGAGGAAGCTATTTAGATCGGATTTGTTTTTGCCTCTCAGGGCTTCCGTATGAACCAGAAAAAGAAACTATACGAGAGCAATTAAAGACACGATAACGAGGTGAAGGGCCAGTTCTGTGAGTGCGTCACACAGCGTCTGCTGTTCTTCAGTGCCATCGCCCCGTGAGATCGAATGTGACCCAACTCTTAAGTCAGTCCTATATTTTTTAAAAACCCTGCAGATTCAGAAACTTCTGTTTTTCCACAGAGAGATCAGCTAATGGCCAGAACGCTCTTCACCTCGGAGGGCCAGCGTCCTTCAGTCAGGATCTGCCTTCAGCTCCTGGCTGTGTGTTGTGGCTTTGACTACCAGGACCAGGAAACCCCAACAAACAACAGTAAAACACAGTGCGTGTGTGTGTGTGTGTGTGTGTGGCGTCTCGTGAGTAGAAGTCGATTTGCATTGATGAGGTAATGGAGTGAGGTTTGTATGTGTGTGCTGTTGTGAGGAGACATGAACAAAACTGCATTTATTTTGAGGATGAAGGGGTGGAAAGTGTGTGGTTTGGGTTCTCTTTGGTCTGGGATCTGCTGCTCTGCTCTGGTTTTGGGGAAACTCCATCCTGTCATGAACATGTCTGATGTTCTGATGTCATACGAGGACGTGGCACACGAGAAGCGAACGCACACACACACATTTGTTTTGTGCTTCAACTTTCAGTTTTCTTGCAAAGACTCACGCAGTTGCACGCACACACTGTCACAACCAACCAATGCTCACACACGCATACACAACACATACGTTTAGCTTTTCCACAGTAACACAGGAATCTAAAAGGCTCGCCTAAAAAAGGCTTCTGGAGCATTTTAGATGGTACACTTTTATTTCTACTAATGTATCAACACACCAGCTGGAGGTGTGAAGTATGAGTTCTGTTAAAACATCTGGTTCTTTCATAAAAAGTCGAAGCTACAAGAAGCCTGTGGACACAAAAGCTGAAGGAGAGAAAACAAATACGACTCCCAGGGTGCATTTCAGGAAGACACATCCAATCACAGAGCAAAATTATAACCGCAGCTTAAATCAGTTCCCTTCGTATTCTGGGTCAGTTTTGGATGAATTTAGTTCCAAACTGCAGTGATGAAGCGTTTGAATTAGTGCCTCCGACCTTCTTCTTCATATCGATGGGGGACAGGGCCGGCGGGTATCGTGGTATTTGAAGCTTTTTGCCGTACAAGATAGATTTATTGATCATTATACGACAAAGTGACGGTGGACTGAACTTATGGATGCTTCATTCAATGCTTTCGCGTCGCTGACGTCTCACTTCTGATGTGAATTTCGGGAATAATGTTGGTGATGTCTGCGACGAGTTGGCCACTGTCCAGGGTGTACCCTGCCTAAGGCCCAAAGTCACTGGGATAGGCTCCAGTCACCCGCGACCCCTAACGGGACTAAGCGGTAGAAAATGGATGGATGGATGGATGTTGGTGATGTTGGTCCATTTGTCATTTTGCTTCAACAACAACAGGCCAGATGGACGGGAAATGTCCCGATGTCCTCCCTGCTCTCCAGAGGATGAACCCTCTAGTGCCACCCTCAGGACAAACATTAGCTCCGCTGCTGGTAAGACTCCAAAAATAGATAAATCATAAGGATGTTGTTATTTCAGATCTGGAATCAATAAAACAACTTCCTGTCAATGTGTCCGACTCTGTGCGTGTGTGTCTGCTGTATAAATAGAAGTCACTCTTAATGACAGGAGGACGGTAAAATGACTTGCAGATGACGCTGTCACATGGGCACATCAAAAGATCAGCGACTCATTGCTCTTCTATCTTTGTGAGGACCAAGCTGACAGTTTCAAACCTGCACCGTGAGGAGAATTTTAACTGATCATCAGTTCTTCACGAAGCCGTTTGACAGCCGGGACCTTGGTTTAGGTTAAGGACAGGCACGCAACTGTTACGGTGAAGGCCGAAGTTACGAGGCCGAGGAATGCGTTATGCAAATACGGGTCCTCACAAGTATAGCAGCAAAATGTGGGAGAGTGTGTGTGTGGATCAAAGGCCACAGCGGACCACAGCAGGGTGTTTCCCTGCCAGCAGGACCGCCGTCGTGGTCGACGCCGTTTGATGCTCCACTGTTTCAGGCGGTGACGTGTTTTTGGAAAAGACGCCGTCAGTCTGTGACGGACTTTACGTGATAGACTGAGAATAAGTTTGACATTTGATGCTAAATCTTTAAGGACACGCTTGGGTTTCTAAAACTAACTTGATGTTATCCGACTGTAAAGAGCGCTTTAACCAGCAACTTACGCCGTTAATGTTAACTAGCTACAGCTGATATAATTTGCCATTAGATAAGTTTGTTATTTAAACCAGTGGAAGATAAAAATATATGTTCTTACATGAATGTTTTAATACCTGAATGTGTTAATTCCTCCTGCTTGTGCCACCTGATTGGCTGCTGTCAATAAGAAGAAGAAGAAAAGTAAGAATTTGTGTGTTTCAGTTTCCGAGAAATGTTGTACTTACCTGCGAACAGTTTGGAAATAAGAAAACACTGATAAATCCCACAAAAGTTCAAACATTTCATGAATGTGGCTCAATAAGTTCTTATTTTTCTAAAATGTTTTGGTCCCAGAAGAACAGCTTTAGTGAGCTCTGAGCTAACGCTAACGCTAGTTTGCTGGTGACGTCGACTCATCACTTATGAGAGACAGCCTTTCAGAGTAAAATGAGCGGGCAGATACGTGTGAGATCTGAGAGTTGAGGCCTTTTCACACCGGGGACGAAACGAAAATGCGAAATATCCGCTGACAGTTTTTCGCATTCGAACCTTTCACGGCAAGCCCGACACGAATATTCGCGTTCTGTGCGTTCCCCCGAAAATGAAAGCTTCACACAGCACGCAATCATCGATCCATCCTTGTCATGGAGGCTTCAAGCAGCAGCAGCGGCGACGAGTTTCTAATGTATAGCTTAACGTTAGCCAATGCACTTGAAAATGAATGGTTTTCTATGCGTTGCCTTGACAACGAAGTATGTTAAACGCCGTTTTGCAGGCTGCTCACCGTCACAAGCCCCAGATGTTGTCTTTGTAATCTGTATGTTGTTGGTCGAACAGAGCGCTGTGCTGTGAGACCAAATGGATCAGCCGATCAATATCCATCTCGATGAGTGTGAATGGAATTATGACGTGAACCTCCGAATCTATTGATCACGTGAGCAAAAGTCATGATTTTATTGGCTGGCTCATTTTTGTCGGCATCCGAAATTCGCTGAAATCGAAAAACAGCTGCGAAAAAAACAGAACCGCACGGCGAAATACGAAAGTTTCGGACTCGGTGTGGATAGGCTCATAGAGATAGATGGGCCCGAATTTTTATGTTGAAGTGCGATTTATTCGCACCGATTATTCGCGTTTGGTCTAAAACGGCCTTAACGTTGAGTTACAGTAAGTCCATTTGAAAAAAGTTCCTTTTGTCAACAAATTAGACCAGATTGAAAAGCCACGATTGGGATCGAGACCTTTGGGTTTATGGAACTAGACAGAACATTTTTATATTTGCTTTTTTAAAAACAATTGTAATGGTTCTACTTTAAAGCAAAGCAGATAATGCAACAAATAACACAACAGAAATAAATAATGAAAAATGCACATAAACAACAATACTAATAATTTATCAGCTACATGAAAAAACACCTACTTCTTTAACATGCAGCTCTCACAACAGTGGGAGTCTTCAAGTTCATTCGCCGTCAGCTGTGCTGCAGTTGACCTCGCCTTATTCCAAGTCTGATCAGAGCCAGTATTCTGTCCTCAGGGTTTCCATTTTGAAGAAAGATAATCCCTTTAACAGCATGTTACAACTCTTTGCAGGGAGATCCAGCCTCTAAATATTCAAAAATAACTGATGTGGTAACACATTTAAGATTTCTTTGTACCAGAAGGTGACAGTGGGAGGCTTTTTTTTCTTAATCTATTTTAACAAAATACATTTTCCTGCCAAAAGCAATCATTTACCCAGCAATGCCAACTTCAGAGAAGGAAGTGACAAATCTTTAGAGGGTAGACCCAGCGAAAAGGACGACGATGTTGCCATTTTGTAGTGTTGTTCAAATGTCTTCTCATGACTGTTACACCCTGAAAGTGGAATGAAATGATCCCACAATGCGTATAAAAAGTAGTTTACACTTGATGGGCACGAACTCAAAAGGTAGCTTCTATGATGAACCACCCTGACAAAAATTAGGGGCGCCCGAAATAGTTTTCTTTTTATTTACAATGTGACAGTATATACTGTTCTACGTAGAATTCCTCGCCCGTCTGATCCTGCATGTCCCATAAACAAAATGGAGCACAGTGAAGATAAAGATCTAAATAAATAAATGATCTTGCTTCTTTGATATCACATAAAGTCATGGACTCAGAGGTGCTTCAAACAGCAGAGCTTTACAATCACAAAGTGTTTCTGTTGGAAAAGAAACATCTCGAAGAGCCTCACATGATTCTGCAGTAGGTGGAGATGGGCTCTGCTAAAGAAAGCACTCTGGGTAATTTAACACGGAAGTTTTTCTTGACAAATTACAGACATGGACGATTTGCACGGGAATAAAATCACTGAAGGCAATTATCACAAATTACTGCATTTCCCAGAGTGATAGCAGCTCTGTGAAAAGCAGGCCATTGAGAGTTAGCTTACAGTACACAGGGTGTGACAGCAGAGTCATTTCCCCTCCAACGTCCAGCAAACGGGACTCTGACAGTCCTGCATGGGAAACAACAACTAAAGGCCTGATTGTAATACCAGGGTTTCTTAAAGTGACTATATCGCCTGTGCAGAGCTCAGATGTTCTCTTCAGATGTTAACTTTTTTCTCATTTCTTCATGAGGCTTTTTCTAGAAAAATGTAGATTAGATGATATACTCCTAAGATAAAGTAAAATGCGGAGCGATTCCTCGGGTCGGTTTACAATCCAAACTGTTCTTGTCACTGGTGTCGAGGTTATTAAACCTATCTGGGGAAAAGAAGCCAAGCTGGACAGAGGAGGACAAACTTGTGCCAAAAGAAAATAAATCCTGCAAAGAGTCAATCTGACCTGAGAGTTTCGTGCAGTGTGAAGCAACAAATGTGGACAGAAACAAGAGACAAGATTTAAGGTCCAGTGTGGAGGATTTAGTGGAATCTAGTGGCGAAACTGCAGTTTGCAACCATGTGAACACCGCTCGCCTCGCCCTCCCCTTCCAGGCGTGGAGGAGAAACTACGGTGGCCACGAAACTCGCGAAAGGCCCTCTCTAGAGCCAATGTTTGGATTGTCTGTTCTGGGCTACTGTAGAAACATGGCGGTGCAACATGGTGGCCTCCGTGGAAGGGGACCCGCTCCCTCTGTAGATATAAAGGTCTTATTCTAAGGTAACGAAAACACAAGAATTCTTATTTTCAGGCGATTATACACTAATGAAAACATACTCATACGTATTATTTTCCATTTCTGCCAACAGCTCCTCCTAAATGTTGCACACTGGAGCTTTAAGACTCTGCAGGGTGTTCATTAAGAGAATGTTTGTGTTGGTAAAAAAAATAAACAAAGGATATTTCCGGAAAACTCAAATCAATGTTTTTCTATAGAAATCTTAAAGACATTTTTTTAGGAAAAACGTTTATTCACTTTCTTTCCGAGAGTGAGATAAGAAGCTCGATATCAATCTCATGTCTGTGACGTAAGTACAGAGCTGGAGTCAAGACACAGTTAGCCTAGCTTAGCATAAAGACTGGAAGCAAGGGGAAACAGTTAGCTTGACTCTGTCCAAAGTTCAAAAAGCTGTAAAAGTAAAAACAACAATTTGTAGTTTTAGGGGTGTGAAGTTATGTGAATGCTGGAACTATTTCTTGACAAACAACGCTGTATCCATCCGCCCTGTACTTCTGCGCAGTGTATCAGTCTATAGAGCCGGTTGCCAAATTTGGTCGGTGATCCCTGGTTTTGGTTTTTGTCTCCGTTCAGGCATCATGGTACCAAACTTGGCAACCTCACTGTGATGACAAGACTTCAGGAAGCTGCACGCGGTCACTCCACAGACTGTTGTTCAACAAGAAGTAGTTCCAACACATAAGCACCTCTAAAAGCTTTAGAGATGTTGGTGCACGTTTTAACTTTGGACAGATTTGGACAAATCAAATCAAAACTTTGGACAAATGGAAATCAATGAGAGTGCTTTATGCAACTTGGCACAGATCAGTCAGTGTAACTGCAGACATCATTTGAAAAGTATAAAGTCTCACAAAATGGAAATACCCAAGTAGATCAGTAGAGCTGTCAAACTACAATCCTCGAATAAATGGTACTTAGTTACTTTCCTTCTCTGTTAAAGGCTTCAGTGATGAAATGATTGATTTCCAGTCTGAAACAGACAGTTATCTTGAACTTTTCATTTTGTTGAGACAGACAGAACCAGGACCTTCACCACGGCTGCCAGGAGGTGAGTTGCACCTTGTGACCGTGATGACTCAGCGCTGACACGTCAGCCTGCAGTCCAGTGTACAAACAGGTTTATCTTTAGACTGTAAGAGCTTAATAACATAATGGCTAAAGAGCAGGAAACTGTGTTCGTATGATGTCTGTATGCATGTGTGAGTGTTTTCAGAGGTTTTCTGTTCTGTAGCACTATTTTTAACTGTTATATGCAAAATGTAATTGAATTAAACACTGACGTTATGTCTGGAATGATTACCATCATGACGGAGGACTAATAAATCACAAACATCTCATCACTCATGTCTTAAACCTGGACCCTGAAACTGTGGTGCAACTTTGGAGCAGACTGGAGCAATAAGCCCAAAAGATTTAATTGCCTTTAGTAGTTTCACATTTGCTTTTACCTCCTTTAACTGTCCTTGAAAATCTATTTAATCAGCAGCCAGCTGAAGAATGTCTGCGAGAAACACGATGTAGAGGCTGAAGCTATTTTAATCGTGGCATAAAATGTAAATGGGGTTAACCCGAGTTTCTTTTAAACCACAGAAAACCATAGAGGGCGGCAGGAACGCCGTCTCAGGTCAGCAGGACTGTGTCTGAGGTCGGCGGTTTGGCCCCGAGGAGGCCAAGGCCTCCGAACCTCAAACAGATTTACAGTCTTTCATGGAAAACACATTCTGTGTTTAAACGCTCGGCTCGACGTTAATGAGACTTCTGCTGTGAGTTCTTATCTCCAGCAGGGTTCAGTTTATAGTTTACAGACTGGTGTTTCCACTGAGTCACAGGCACTCAGGCTGGACACATTCAGCTAATGACACAGTGGAGTCAGAACCAGAAACAGATGATTAATCAGTTCCTTAATCTGAAGTAGATCAATCCTCCGGTGGTCAGCTAATCGATCAACTACCAGTTTACCAATCGGCTCCAGAGGAGAGTGTGACATTCAATACTGAAAGCACAGAAATACATTTGTTAGCACTGTCCTAGTGTCCATCCTTTATGTTGATCCAAACAGGAGGCTCTTTAGGAACCTGCATTAGAAACTGTCTGAAGTCCCTGAAGCACTCGGGAAACTATCTAACAGTGGAGAAGAAGAGATGATGAAGCTGGATCGATGGATTGTGTTTTACTTTGATATCACATATGCATTTTTACTATTCCAGGCCACATTTCCAGTGGCTTTAATGGAGCCATTAATCTCCTTTTGTGTCATTTGTTGGGTCAGTTAAGGTTAGTTTGTGCAGCCAAGCTATCCATCCTATTTCTCTTCAACGTGCTCATGTCAGTATTTTTAAAGTGACAGGTTTTGAGTTCTGATTTTCTCTCACTTTAATCGTTTGGATAAACCTTCTCTACAGAACGAGTCCTTTCACTGATAAGCAGCCCAGGGTCCCGTCTTTTCACAGTGGTTGCAGCTCCCCCTCTGATTTACAGCCGTGCAAACATGGATTTTTCTCAATTGTTCACTTCTTCAGTGCCGCTCAAATGTTTTGTGAGACAGAAAACAGCAGGCCAAAAGGATCACATAAATAACGTAAAACCTGTATATGTCAGACCGAAGCAGTGCTCTGGACTGCGGTTTGATTAACTGCTGCCATTTGTTTCCCATCAGCCTCCTCACTGAGGAACGCCCTCACTATCATCGTCCACATCGCCTCCTTAAACACATTACTATCAGCTCACGTCGATGCAGTGGCTTTGACCTCGCTCACTGTCTGTCATCTCTCAGCGTTTATCTGCTTCTCTGTGTTGCTGCGCTCTGCCTTTCACGCCTTCCAGGCAGTAAATCAAGCTGCTGCTGACGACCTGAAGCTGCTCCTTCACGTCTCTGACTGCTATGTTCGACGTGCTGCTTTACCCTGACTCACTGTGAAATGTTACAGGTACGTACAGTACATAACTGACTTCTCACATTTAGCCCCTTAACAACAAATTATGTATTTTACAAAATTATATGAACATTTAGCCCCTTTATTCTTATTTATTTTAGTTTTATTATTATCACTTTTGCAGTCTCCTTGGTGGTGCATTCAAGGACGCTGTGACACCCAAGAAGTCCGTCATGCTTTGTTATGAAGCACTTTTCAACTTTCCCCCAGTCGGGACAATATTCTGTGTTTAGATCCTTACAATAATATTTTGATCATTTATGTCAAGAGACAGAAGGTCAAGAAGCCCTTTGGGAACACGAGCCTCATTTTAAAACATTACATAATCGACAAATCGGCTGCACAAACTAACCTTAACTGACCCAACAAATGACGCAAAAGGAGATTAATGGCTCCATTAAAGCCACTGGAAATGTGGCCTGGAATAGTAAAAATGCATATGTGATATCAAAGTGGAGCGTCTCATTAAGCATCCACAAAAATAACTATTAGAAAACCTGGTTCCAAACACTGCTCATTTTGGGAGATCAAGGATCGGCGATATATGGTTAGCTAGCTAAATGCAAACGGCTAGGCAGAGGAGTCGAGCCGGCTCAGACTCCAGGACGCAGACTGAGCGGAGGCCGAGAGGTTTTCATGCAAATGTTTGTGGAAAAACTAATGTTGCAGAATTAATTGGGTAATTTTCGTTATAAATATCGGAGCATAACCACGGCCAGTTCAAACCCAATGTCAGGAAAGTTTACAAAATCTTAAATGACAATATTTCGAATTTGGATTGAAACTCATTTCTAATACTTCTTAGATGCTTACTATTATGTACATACAGTAAGACCATAAATTCCACAGTTAGAAGGCTGTTGCGGATTTGGGTTTCCAGTGGCTTTAAAAGACAACAAAAGGTGTAACATATCGTTAATAAAATTAAAGCAAAAATGACAGAATGTTAACCAAAATGAGTGAACTCAAATCAGCAGACTTTCATAAATGCAATAAAGTGTGTTGCATGAAAACAAATGTCACGTCATTACTTGAAATGTGTTTGTATGAAAACGGTGCTAAAGGTCACTGAAACGCCGTTAAAGTCGAAAAACATATATTAAGAGATGTAGGACAAACTAAATGCAAACATGGACGTTAGGAGACAATAATGTGAACTTGGTCGTTCTACACATTAAACATGATCATCATGTGACTCTGCAGGTTGAACTGAGACCAATGGCTGCCTGGAAAGAAGGAGATCAGTCTTAGAACTGATTCAGAAATTGATCAGCAGGGATGTGAAATATATTTGCTTTTGATTTTAAAGGTCTGAATCATGTACAGCGACCATCATGTCTCTTTAAGTGTCTTCAGCCCGCTGACCCTCACAGTCCAGACCTTCAGCCGTGTCCTCGGCCAGCTTCAGTCCGCAGTTATACAAAGTGTTGTTGTCTGTTCGCTCTGCCGATACAAAGTACTGCAGCACATCCTCCTTGTTTCCAGGAAGTTGCTGAAAACTGTCGCCAGCTTACGTCAATCTCCAACAAAGTAACAGTGAGGCAGTTGGAGGTGCCGGCACTCTGCAGAGGTGCTGTGCTTCGGCAGGAAACCGACACTAATGAAATTCTCTACAACAATGTAACTGTTTGCAGCCATGCATTTTATCCAGCCGCTTTATTTTGTATTTCATTGCGCTGTCCTGGCTTTCTGCTCTGTACTTTGTAACCTTTGTTTAGACAAGCGCTCTATAAATAAAACGGATTATTATTATTCTCAACACAGAGATGTTTGTCCTGCACTGTTCAGCTCCGGTCACGAAGCATCGCCGTTCCACGTGTTCCTGCAACACATCTGTTTGACTCTCTAGAAGCAAGCTAAACAAGGATTGGTTGATACACGACTTTTAGTGCCTGTTGTGTTAATCATTGTTTTGCATATTCATTTAAACACTTTTGGGAGGAGAATGAAGCACGTTGCTTTACTTCCACTCGATACCATCGCGTCCTGTCAGTGTGTCCTGCAGTCCTGTGGCCTGCGATGCTAAGAGGTCTGAACTCGGGTTTACCGAGCCAACGCGACACTAAAACCACCTGGCACTAATTACAAGATGGACAGCATTCCCACTGGGAACCAAAAATAAATGTGACGCTCATCAGGCAATGGGAGAGGACGACAGGTCTTTATGTCTTTCGTGTCTCCACCCCAACACGTCGATTATGTTTGTAAAAGCTGCTTCAGGTGATTATTTTTAATACAAATTTCCACAATACTAATGGTGGATGAACCTTCAATCATTCTACCGAGGGATGGGGGGGACGTGAAGAGCAGCATGCTGTAGCCAGGCCGTCAAAGTTACCACCTTTCACTGTAAGCCACTCAGCATATGTGGAGTTCTGTAGGAAGTCATTTTCATTCCAACATAAAACATGCAGAATCACCACACCCTCCTCTTCCTCTCTTCCTCTCTGCACAGTGATGAACGCTGCAGAGCGAACGGAAACTTTCCGCTGGTGAGGCATGATGAGGGACAACAATGTCCTAATTGGCTAATTACCAGACTGGCTAGCTCGCTGAAAGGTCATGCACGTTAGATTAGTCCCCGGCATTACAGCGAAGCAAGCAGGAAGAGACACGTGTAGCCACAGCAGTGTGTGCGCCCCCGCCCGCAGAGGGTGGAGGGTGAGGACGGGGTTAGTCGTCAGCCGGGATCAGGATGGTTCGGTCTGACAGCAACAACTCCAGCCGATCCACAGCGCACAGGACGGAGGGGGTTTGGGGTGGTTTTGGAGCAGAACTTCCTGCTGAAACCAGCAGCCGCCATTTTTGCCCAGCAGGAGGCGGGGCTTGAGGAGGATGAGCAACACCGGTTATTTTCTTCTGACGTCACTGTGGATGTTTCGGCTCCCCAGACAATGAATCCGACGATGGGTCTGCTGCTGCCTCGCCACCCTCAGGCGCACAGATCATTATCTTGTTTCACAAAATATTCAAACTTCTAACATATTTTAACAATTTAACTGTTGATCTGTTCAACAGTTTGCTCCAAAAGACAACCAACAGCCAGATAGATTCACTTTTGATACTCATGATCCCCAGAGGATGAACGTTTTAGATTTTTATGAGCTTTAATGACCTTTCCTCTAGCGCCACCCTGAGGACAAACTGTCCATTTTTAGCTCCAGTTCAGGTAAGACTCTAAGAACAGACGAATCAACAGGATGCCGTTTGATCTGTCCAACACTGAGGACGTTTCAGGACTTTAGACTTTAATATTATTGGACTTTCTGTGGAACCTGTAGGTTGTTCTTGGTTTTGTTTCACGTTCTTTGTCTCCTAACATACAGGTTGCAGTCTGGATCGGCTGGTTCCTGTCCAGCCGTCCATGTTTCCTCTGCAGCAGTCCAGAGGGATTCCTGCTGTCACGTCTGTAGATTTACTGCTGTTACTCCCCAACTGCTGCTGTGAATTGAAAACTCATCTCCCAGCCTCCCTGTGCTCCTTAAATCATCTCCCCATCTAATACTTCTCCCGCTCCCATCTGTACCTGACCTTGTTCTCCCACAGTAAAACATCAAGTATATGTAATGCATATATAAGGATGTGTGTATAGGTAGGCATTATTTCCGGAAAGCCTCGCTGCTGTTGAGGTTTTCAAACGTCATTTTGGGAGGATTTGAACACCACAGACTAAATCTGAGCTCCCTTCAGCTGCAGCTCTTAAAACCGGAACAAAAATCGAGCGCTATTAGAAATTCTGAGAAAGTCCGTTTCTTGAATAAAGTACACGAAAACACAGCAAATGTAGCTTTAGCAAATTTTTAAAAAATGACACAAACTGTCAAGGTCTGAGATGTAAACTGGCTGCGCACACACACACACTCACACACACACACACACACACACACACACACACACTATCAGTGACAGTGATATCCTCCGGCCCTGCTCCGTCCTCCACAGCGACACTCAAGACTCAACAGGGCTGATAACTCGCCGCCTGACCCTGGCCTCGGTGTGTGTGTGTGTGTGTGTGTGTGTGTGTGTGTGTGTGTGTGTGTGTGTGTGTGTGTGTGTGTCAAGGCTGCTGGTTTGTTCGTCTGTAGAAAGAAAAAGATTTACAGTTTGTTTTTAATGAGCGACTGAATATTGTGAAGCTAATAAACATCAGCTGCTTTCGCTCCTGTTATATCATTAAAACTGTTCTCACAACAGACAGGGAGGAACTAAATAATACTTCTCTTAATAACTTCTTTGTGTATTTTTTATTGATTGATTTACTTTAATGTTTTTTTTACTTTATATTCCTCTGAAGGTGGATGTACTACAAAACATAAGTTCTTACTTTTACATTTAATATTGTTTATCCATTTAATTATTTGTTTGTTTGTTTTACTCATAATGTTTCAAATATGAAATACTAATTAAATTAATAATATTTCATATGGAAGCACTGCAAAGGCAACATACAGCAGGTACTTAAAGCAGCTATAATTGTTGTTTGTATAAGAACAGTGAGTCGGCGTCTCTGAACCATCAGCTGAACCTGCAGCTCCGCTCGGCTTTCAGCTCGCTGTTCGCCTGCTGCTCTGGTTCTTCTTCTGCTCTCGGCTCTCAGAGCGTCGCTGCCAGAGAAGAAGAAGCTGTGAGAAGCCTCTGAACGCTTCCTGCTCGGCAGCAGACAGCAGTGTTTCTGCAGAAAACAAGTGGACCCAAACGTCAGAGTGCAGCTCTCTCGGTTCCCCGTGGAGTTGTAATAAGCAAGTTGGCGACATGATTCACATCCTGCAGTTTCACGCTGCTCCTCTAATCTACACTCGATGGCGATCATGTGTCAACAAGCGGAGCAATGCACCAACAAAGGCAGTGAAGAAGAAAACATGGCTTTAAAATATTTCAAATATCGGCAAATGTTTGGATAAACACGTGTTATTGACGTAATGCTGAATGGAAAAAGAAGCTTTGTTCACAAGAAAACGCCACAGTTTCTTATTGGAAACGTTTTTGTCGTTTTACATGAAAAATCATCTTCTGGAAAGTAACAAAACTAAAACAAATGTATTATAAAAATAACTTAAGAGAAAGTAGAAAAGTATAGAGTAACAGGAAAAGTACCTCATAACTACTACAACCACGACGAGTTACTTTCCACTTCAGGAATGAAGATGGAGAGACAGTGAAGGACAGAGACAGCGGGATGGACAGACAGGCAGGCAGACAGACAGCTGATGGATAAAAAACTGAAGGTCAGAAATAATGTAACCTTCACTCAGAGTCTCCTTGGGAACAAAGCCGAGAGACAGAGAACAAAAAACAGCCGTGAAAAATCCCAGCGCTCAGCAAACTGCCTTGTTGTTACTACAGACAGACTGACGGCCGCTGGCTGAACAAACGGGGATCAAAAAGCTTTTTTAAGCCGCATTAACTGATTTTATGTTTTCTGATTCATGTTAGTGTCTGGTTTGGTCTGCTGCTGCTGGAAACAGGCAGGAAACGTGCCGCAAAAACCAACACTAGGAGCTAAAAAGCTCCGTGCGTTCACAACCAGCAGAGGCACTCACACTCACAGAAGCTAATATAAATGTGTTGATTAGCACGTCGTGAGCCAACACTATAAAAACAGAAAAATCAGTGCTTCGCTTTAAAGGGGAAGCCTGAAAAACGCCGTCCGCAAAACACCAGTTTATTACTGCGCCCGGCAGGAAGTCGCATCACTTCCTGTCTGCAAACAGCGATGGACAAACCTGTCCTGACTGTCCACCTGTTTCCTTCATGAAGTTCCTTGTGAATATTATATAATTCAGAATGATAATGACTTCATGGCCCCCCAAGCCTTCCTCTGGCACCACCATCAGGACAAACTTTTACTCTTGAACGTAAGAAATATCAAAATCTGATGTGCGGAAAAGCGTAAAACTATCTGAACTGATCAGAGGCCTGCGAAACAGACTGTGTTCATTCATCTCATTCATCATCCCGCTGCTGAAAGGCCAGCCAACACATTCCTGCTCACACACACGCACACACACGCATGCACACGCACACACACACACACACACACACACACACACACACACACACACACTCTCTCTCTGTTGTGTGTCATCTGTTTAATTTCCTGGCCTGCTATCGTTTTACTCTGCAGAGTCGTCAAAATAGGATTAGAGCGTTTAATAAAGGATGATTCCCACCATGAGGAATAACTCCACAGGGCGACACACACACACACACACACACACACACACACACACACACACACACACACACACACACACACACACACACACACCAACGATACAGTGTAACACCTCAGGAGTCTTCACTCTGATCGTCTGCTCAGCTTCTCAGTTTCCACTGGCTTAATAAACACCTGAACGCTTATATAACCTGACTGCTTCACTTCCACACACACACACACACACACACACTGTATTATCTCACCCCACATGTGACCGCGGATCCGTTGTGGCGTCCCTCACAGGTTTCTGAAGGTTTGTTTTGTTCTCACCATCAAAACATCCATATTTGGGCGATGGGGGGCGGAGCCCGGGTGGACTGAGCAGGCGATCACTGCCATGGATGAATGTGATGCTGAGGTTTCTGTCAATCAATGCAAACACACGTCCGACTGTAACGCCCAAGCTTTACCTCTTGAGTTGGGGGGGGGTTCCATTCTGCTCAGTGAGCTGAAAACTGATCACAGCCCGCCGGCATCGACGATCTGATCACTTTAATGTATCACAAGTCAAGTTTCCATCCACATTTGGAACAAATTTCCAGAAACTGGTCGAAAGAAAACATGAATGAATGCTTGTTTCCTTACACTGCTGTCGTATGAAGACCCGCCCCTACTTTGCCTCTGATTGGCTATACTGTGTCTGCTAAAGCCTAGCTACGATGCTAACCGGCAGGGGTTGCTAGTTAGGTTGCTAACGTCACGCGGCGAGACCCCGCATTTCAGAAACATCTGAAATGTGACAAGGAGACACATGTACACACTGCTTTTTTATAAGAGGTCAAAGGCCAAGAAGGTTGAGAATCACTAGTTTAATCTTTGATCGTTTATTGTGTTTTATAAGCCTATCATACACGCTTTTAGGTAAAATCTTAAACTGAAAAGTAGCTTACGCTGTCAGATAAATGTAGTGCAAGTATTTCCCTCCATAATGTAGTGGAGTAGAAGTGTAACGTAACAAAAAGTAGAAATACTAAAGTACAAGTACGTACTGTACAGAGACAGGTTTCATCCTGTGAATAAGCTGTAAAGGAAGGAAGGACAGAAAGAGAGAAGGAAAAGAAAATGGGAAGTAAAGGAAAGAGAAAAGGTAGGAGGTTAAAAGGAAAACTTGGAAGTGAAAGACAAAGGAAGGGAAAGAGAGTTAAAGAAGCATGAAAGGAGCTGAAGTCTTTGAACTAATATAGTAGCAGTATGAGGAGGAAGAGGATAAATCAGCTGAGGAGTTCCAGGTAAACGAGTTCTCTGATGAAGGTTAATTACTTACGTCCAGCGAAAAAACCTCCCTGACGTCCACATCCTGCTGACGTTATATCGAACACAGGAAGAAGGTATAGCGTCGGTGTGTGTGTGAGTGGACAGCATGTAACAGGACAGCATGTAATAACAGCATAATTGACTTGTGAAGAAGGTAATCAAAGAAATTTCAGACCTCTGACGCACTGCAGTGTGTTCGTGAGTGTTTCTGAAGATCAGAACAAAAGCAAGTATGACGGAAAATTGTTCAGATCAATATATTTAAACACAAGCGATGATGACGCACGGCAGACATTCCTCCCACGCTGTGCTCTGATCATTAGGCCTGTTCTCTGTCTATGTCGATCACTCAACAATACAGAAAAATAAAGACATCACCAGCATCACCTCATCTGTTTCCTGTGAGGTACGTCGATGTGCTGCCGCCTCTTTGTTGTTGAAACTTTCCAGCCTGTGAAGAAAGGTATCTGAGGGTCTAAGATGGACATTCATGGGTCCAAATGGGTGTCCAATGGTCTAAACTGTCTTCTCAGTGGTCTAAGATAAGCATTTGATGATCTAAGATGGAACTGTAGTGGTCTTAGTTGGATGTTTGATGATCTGAACTGGGAATTCAGTGGTCCAAAGTGGGCAGTCAATGGCCTGAGGTCATAGTTCCATGTCTAAACAGGATTTTCTGTGGTCTAGACTCAGCATTTGATGGTCTAAACTGGGAATCTGATGGTTTAAAATGGGTGTTTGATGGTCTAATCTGGGTTTTACTGGTCTAAATGTGGGATTTTTTGGTCTATGATGGCAATTTAATGATCTAAGCTTTGAATGCAATAGTTTAAAATGGATGTTCAACCTTCTTAAGTGGGCATTCCATTGGCTAAACTGGGTTTTTGATGGGTTTTAACTAGGCTTTCATGGTTGAAGTTTGGCATTCTGTGGTCTAAATTGGGTCTCCTATGCTCTAAACTTGGTTATAATAGTCTCAACAAGCCGTTTAATGGTCTAAACCGGGTTTGTGATTACTTCAGCTAGACATTTGATGGTCCAAACTGGGTAGTCAATGGTCTAAAATAATCTGGTCTGATGGGAAGTCTTTAGTCTAAAATGGATGTTTGATGGTCTAAGCTAGATTTCAGTGGTCTAAGATGGGTCTGATGGTCTAAAGTCAGTTTTTGATGGTCTAAATTGGCCATTTGATGACTGGAGCTGGAGGTTCATTAGTCTAACCTGGGGTTTCGATAATCTAGATAGGTCTCTGATGATCTTTTACGCTTTAAGTTTCACTGGAAAGTGAAGCGGCGCTCACTGCTGAGAGTAAATCTGCTATGCGGCTGAAATGAACTCAGAAACCCTTTTGGACTTGAACGTGTGTGTGATATAAAAGAATCACGGATCGCCGTGTTCCCTCATTCCTCAGTGAAGGTGCCACCTCTGGACCAATCAGCGGAGGAGTGTTGATGAGTCACCGTGCCAACGATCAGGATGAATGAAGATGAAGGTGATGATAATGATTGTCTCATACCACAGAGAAAGAAATTGTGAGGGAGAGTTATTACCGCGGTGATGAGACAGGAAGTCAGGCGGTGTCGGCTTGACTGACAGACTCCTGATATAACAAGGTGTGTGTGTGTGCGTGTGTGTGTGCATATTGCACGTGTGCAGGAAATCTGACGTCAAACACGTTTCATCTAATGAGCTTCTATTGTAGTGTGTGTCACAGAGTTCATGTCCAATCATCTCCCTCAGTCTTTCTCTCTCGCTCTCATTCGTCCATCCTTTAATTCATTTCCTTTCTGCTCGTTAATTTTTTTTATTCTTTCGACTGACTGAACTCGTTCTCATCTTGTTCCTCTGAACTCTTTTATTTCTTTATTTTCATTTCCTGTGTCCACGGCTGCTCCTCTTTATTTTCAACACTTTTTTACTCTCGCTGAATTGCTTTACAATACTGTTCATCCATTAACACTGTGCGATAGGTTTTTGAATTTTTATTAACTACTTTGTTCTTGATTCTTTACCTTTTATTATCAGACTTAATTTACTGTACTATTAATCATAACATCATATTCATTACGGCTCTTTTATTCTCGCTCCCAATCCTTGCTGAGGACCAGGGATGTGAGGAGGGATTCTGAGCTCAGAGAATCAGAAACTACGGATTGAAACTGACATCAGTATTGACGAGGGCGTGGTTTCCACTGGGGATACTATTTTTATTTATTGTTTCAGGTTGATTTTCTTACTAAAATCTCCCTAAAATATATCAACAGTGCCCTCTTACTGTCCGAACACCAGAGTCCAGACAAGAGAAGAGAGGAGTTGATAAAGATGTTGCTAATATCATCTGAGACAACTTTAGTTATTACCACGCAGTCAAAGCAAGAAGCTTAACAAGCAGCAGCGAGCGGAGCGGTGACGTCTTTACGGACTTTATTTGCCACAAGACACAACTCAGTGCTGAAAAAGCAGTATCGCCAACTTCGTCCTTTTGGATAAAAAAAATAAACTAAAATCACTAAATCTATATGTTTATTTACAGTAAATATTCCCCTCAAAAGACACTAGAATTAGTCGGAGATAGTAGAGCACAGAGCTCTTTGTAGTAAGGATGGACATACAACAGTATCTATCAGAAAGGATACAAAGAATATTTTTAAGTAGCGTTAATGCATTAACTATATATATATACAGAATATAACCTATGCCCTTGAGTACTGATACATGAAAATACAATGTGCCTTCAATTTTTTTCTACATGCAGGGCTTCCCCTCCCCTGCAGGAGAGCCGTGGTTCGGTCAAAAACGACTGTAAATTTCACCTGAATTTCCTACAAAGACACACAGAAAACCTTGACCCCACAAACCCCGAGAGCCTTATATAAGGATAAGCAGGCCGAAGCCAGTGTGTGTGTGAGTTTGTGTGTGTTTTCGGTTTGTCCACATGCCTGTGTGTGTGTGTGTGCGTTTGGGCAGATGTTTTATGGCTCTGGATGCTGACATTTAAAAGCAGAAAGACACTGAAAAACGTCTCTGCAGGACGGACGGATGAGAAACGAGGGAGGGAAGAGAAGAAGGAGGAGAGGAGGGAAACGTTCCCACCGTAAATCAAAAACGCAGACGGTTCAACGGCGAAAAAGTTTATCCTCAGCAGAAACACAGCGAAGAACAAAAAACCTGAAGAGAAACTGAGATTAAGTGTAACATTCCTCCTCAAAAAGGAAGCAGCTAATAAAGGTTACAGATGTTTCAGACGTGAAAGTTCAGCACAGTGATCGGACTCAAAGTGTCACGGCGACGGCCAGTTAAGCGTTACTGTGGTAACCATTGTTGTGATGACTGGATGTTATTGTGACGGAGGAGCACTAAGGTATTGGCAGGGGACCTTTTGTGTACAAAGTGTTTGTACGTATTCTACGTGGCCATGTTCGAAGGTGCTGGCATGGCGCAGTAATCGTTTAATGGACGAGCTTTTATACATACATCAATCAGGGGTGTGCGCACGTGGACACGCGATGGCGACCTCCTGACATCAAGAAGAAGATCTCCTTTGTTTGTTGCTGAACAACATGAAAAAGAAAACAGTGTGCGACCGCTTAACGAGAGTAGGAGGATGGAGAAGACGTTGGGTGGATGATGACTTTTACGTCACGCGGACCCTCGCAATTGGCGCATACGTTTGACAATCCAACAAACCCTTTATTTGAAGCACAGTCACGCCTTTACTGTGCATATACTATATTAGCATGTACATGCCCAATGATTGTCTTTTCTTTCTTTCTTTTGTCTTTAGAATTAAACGTAATCTGAACTCTCCACTAACAGACTCGTCCGGAGTTTACACCACTCTCAGTCATGAAACTCTGGAAAAGACGAAGAGGAGGAGGAAGACGTGTGTCCTTGTGGTATTGCATAGTCTGTGTAACTCACTTCCCATGGTCACCACTGAAATTGAATGGCTTACCTGGGTTTCTTTGGTGTGACCCCCCCCCCCACACACACACACACCTGCCCTGAACACACACACACACACACACACACACACACTCAGACCCAGCTGAAGAAACATGTTAACCAGGTTGGAGGTTGTCAGCTCTTTGACCTCCGTCATAAATCATAAAACTGACTCTCGTCTCTTTCCTCTCCTCCCCAACCAACAACTACAATAAACCTTTAAATAATTATTTAAATAACATGAAATAAATTAAAATAGCTTTGATCTTATAAAGTATTAAGTTTGATATCTGCAGACGTATTGTGTGTGTGTGTGTGTGTGTGTGTGTGTGTGTGTCTGGCAGTCTAATGACACTTCCTGCTTCCTGCCTGTTAACACGTCACCTCAGACTGCAGTGATGACTAAAGCAGACACACACACACACACACAACAGAGGAAATCCAGTATTGATGGCTGTTGGACAGGTTCAGCTTTAATCATCTCAAGTTCTTCCATTTTTTGCTGATTTTACAGAGAAAAGTTTGTTTTTTAGGATCTATTTCTTAATATCTTCTCCTTGTATATATTTTAGATGCAGTTCAGATCTAAACTTTTTTATTTTTTTGCAAAAAAGCTGAGAAAATTGGGTATACACTGAGAAACATGTTGAATTACAGAAAGATTCATTCATTCATTGAATTTGGAATAAGTAGAATTGAACTTGAATGAAACTTTCTTCCTTCAGAAATATTTTGAATCACAACATCAGGAAACATCTGAAATGCTTCTTATAGAGATTTTCACAACGTAAAATTAGCTTAAGTTAGTAAAGTTAGCTTTTCTGATATCTGCAAAGCAGATTTTCCCCTGCAAACCTTTTAGTCCGAATCTTTGTTTTTTTATTTTGAAGTAGAGGAACGATAACGCTGAAAAACTGTGACCCTGACATTTGGATGAACCGACGCCCCCCGATGGTCATTTGCTTTATAAGTGAACTTCACAGTCGTCAAAAACGTCCGTCATCAGAGACTCGACTGTCGTCTTTTAAAGTTTGGTTTTGACAGCTTTAGACACACACACACACACACACACCAGTGGAGGAACACAGTGTTCTCAGGCAGGAGATGTCAGATACGATCAGTCTGATTGGCCAAGAGTGAACATTTTGTTTCCCATGAGGCCATGTGGCCGGCGGCGGACTCAGACAGACAGGAAGTGCTGAGAGATAGAGAGAGAGAGATTAGAGGGGGAGAAAGGTAAAGAAGAGTGAGAGAGATTCAGGATTCTCAACTTTATCATCACACCAACTTTGACAGCTGGATGTGGATGGAGCACAGACTGAAGCTCCTGTCAGACCTGCCCCCCTTTACGTTAATCTGACAGCAGTTTAACACGTCAGTCTCACGTCTGAATAAACACAGTCACCTGTAAAAGTCACAACGACAATGTTGCTACGTTGAACCTTAAACGTTGGTGTATCACTTTCAACACGAGACAGTCTGAACTGAACAATGTCAGATTAACATAAAGAGCACAAGGTGAGTAGTTCAAGGACTGCCGTCTTTCACCTTCACAACATTGCAAACATCAGGCACATCCTGTCTTGAAATGATGCCGAAAAACTAGTGCATGCATTAGTTACTTCTAGGTTGGATTATTGCAATTCCTTATTATCCGGCTGCCCGAATAAGTGCCTTAAGACTCTCCAGTTGATCCAGAATGCTGCGGCACGTGTACTGACAAGAACTAGGAAAAGAGATCATATCTCTCCAATATTAGCTTCTCTGCACTGGCTCCCTGTAAAATCCAGAATATAATTTAAAATCCTTCTCCTCACCTACAAAGCTCTTAATGGTCAGGCACCATCGTATCTTAAAGATCTCATAATACCTTATTACCCGACTAGAACACTGCGCTCCCAGGATGCAGGGTCACTTGTGGTTCCTAGAGTCTCCAAAAGTAGAACGGGAGCCAGAGCCTTCAGTCATCAAGCTCCTCTCCTGTGGAACCAGGTCCCAGTTTGGGTTCGGGAGGCAGACGCCATCTCCACATTTAAGATCATGCTTAAGACTTTCCTCTTTGATAAAGCTTATAGTTAGAGCTGGCTCAGGTGAGTTCTGAACCATCCCTTAGTTATGCTGCTATAGGCCTAGACTGCCAGGAGACATCCCATGATGCACCTCTCTCCTCCTCTCCCTCTCCGTCTGTATGCATTTTTATCCCATTACTGCATGTTACTAACTCAACATCTTCTCTCTCCCGTAGTTCTGTGCTTTCTCGTTTCTCTCCTCTCTCCTTCTGTCGCTTTCAGCAGGTATTTCTGCCTCCGGAGCTGCAGAGTCTGGATCTGTGGTTGTGGGCCACCTGCTGCCCCCGTGTTCCTGCAGAGTCTGGATCTGTGGTTGTGGGCCACCTGCTGCCCCCCCCGTGTTCCTGCAGAGTCTGGATCTGTGATCTGTGTGGGCCACCTGCTGCCCCCGTGTTCCTGCAGAGTCTGGATCTGTGGTTGTGGGCCACCTGCTGCCCCCGTGTTCCTGCAGAGTCTGGATCTGTGGTTGTGGGCCACCTGCTGCCCCTGTGTTCCTGCAGAGTCTGGATCTGTGGTTGTGGGCCACCTGCTGCCCTTGTGTTCCTGCTGGACAACTGCTGCTACAGTTGTTGTTATTGGCTCTGTTACTGATGCTGACATTATTATTCCTGTAGCTGTCATTCCTATTATTATTCATTTATTCATATTAATATTACCACTACCATTACATTATTATTATTTTGAAATTCTAGGTGGAATTTGCATTGTGCTCCCCTGTGCATGAAAATGTGTTTTGGGGGAGGGTCCATGGAGGGAGGCCTGAAGGGAGAGGCTGGGATTTTTTCGGTTGGACACTTTCAAAATCTAGCTGTCTCTTGCCAGTTTCTTCAACATTACCTGCCCTAGCTTTAAGGCCTCAACAGCAAAATTAGTTTTGAAATCCATCAGTGATGCAGCCTGGGAGAGAACAGAAAACAGCTTTCTTCCTTGTAACATTTTAACTCACCTCTCTTTCTGCTGAGCATTGTGTCTCTGTCTGTAAGGTGGAAACACAATAACCCACTGAAAACATCCATGATATTTTACTGATCTTTTCTTTTTATGATTTATTTCCCCTACAGCCACCTGGCACCCCAAGCTTTTGCCTCTGGCAGCAGCTCTGAGCCTGTATTTGATTACAGGTTGGGTCTTTTATTAACAGGTTGGGTCTTTTATTAACAGGTTGGGTCATATGAATGAAACCTTTATTGCCCCTAGGGGAATTGCTTTGCACAAAGAGCAAAGGTGCGGTTTGAAAGTGATCAAGAGGTTATTGCAGGTAACAGATTTGCTCTTGCACTGAGCTCCGCAGGTACATACAGAAAGCCCAAGGGAAAACCAGAAGTTCAAGGTAGAGGACAGCAATGGGATTGGGATCCCGCGGGACCCATTGCAAATCTTGTGGGAGCGGGCGGTTTAACTTTCCTGTGGGCGGGAGCCATGCGAACTGATCGGACATTAAGCAAGTCCTCTTACATGACTGTGAACTAGACTGAACCTGAGCACGTTCATTGACATTGCCATGGATACACATAATGACCAAACAGGACAATCATTTGGCCAAATGATCTACAAAAATCAAAACAAAGTGTTATGTTTAAATGCAGAGGAGATCGTAAGTTTGCTATGTTATTACCGACAGGTATTAGAGGACTCCAGTGGGATTGGGACAATCAAATCTTCAGGGACCGGGTGGTTTAAACTTTGCTGCGGGCGAGAAGATGTTGTGTGGCTTCATATGTTTATATAAAAGGATGGTAATTTTTTGATCTAATATCATTGTTTATTCAATATTCTGTTTTTAACGAACACCATTTCCCATAAGCCCACAGACGATCGCAGGTTAAACGCCACGACCTGACAGAAGAGGCAAGTCCATGAGCGAGTCGAGGGCTCAGACTTGTCCGTAATAACAGCAGCACAGTCGAGTGTCGAGCTGTGATGGAGGAGAAGATTTTATACTTCCTGCAAGTCAACATTTGGTGAATAAAAACCTTTAATGTCACAGCAGTAACATATTTCACTGACTCTCCTTCCTTCTCTCCCCAGTAAACATTAAAATAAACACAGAGAAAATCAAATGTTGTCCTACCTCTCTCTGCTCCCTCTCTCTCTCTCTGTTTCTCTGCTGTAAATGTCAGATTGTAAACGTAATAAATCAGCTCTTCAGCTCCCACATGTCCAGGCTGCTCAGGGATCTGTTAACCTGCAGAGGAATGTACAGACCGAGGAGGAATGTGACTGAACTGAGTTTAATGTTCTGCAGGTTGAAGCTGATGTTTGGCTCAAAAAAAATTTGGAAAAGAGAAGCCAGGGCTTTTATTTTGTAGAAGCTCTTTTTCCCAGTGTATATGAGCTTTGAGGGGACAGCCCAGCGGGAGGGAGTTTGTCCAGTCCGGTGCGGAAACGGTTGACGTTCAGGTTTGACATTATGTTGTAGTCAGTGGTTTAAAGGAATAGTTCAGTGTTTTGGTTTACCAGCTTTCTTGCTGAGAGTTAGATAAGATTGTTACCACTCTCATGTCTGTATGATAAACCAGCCAGCAGCCGGTTAGCATAGCTTAGCATAAAGACAGGGAAAAGAACTAATGACTGAAAAATTTTACCATAAATTTGAACAATCAATAACAATTTATTTTTAAAGCAGATAACGTAGAAGTCTTCCTCGACACCCGAGAGAATCACATAGTAAAGAGAGTCTCCAGCCATGCTAGCAGCTCTGTGAGGCTGTACTTAGACACAGCTAAATGTTAACATCAGCATGCTAACATGCTCACAATGACAATGCTAACATCCCGGTGTTTACTATGTTCGTCTTAATTTAGCACGTTAGCATGCTAACACTTGCTAATTAGCAGTAAACACAGTAAGTGCAGCCGAGGCTGATGGGAACGCCATCAGCTCTGCAGGTGTTTGGTCATGAAGCATAAAGTGTTGGACACGTTAACATGTTTGACCTGATGATGGAAAGTCAGAGGATACATCCTCTGGGGACTATGACGGTCATTCCTAGAGCCACGCTGCTATGGCTACGAAGTAAAGCATAACACAATGTATTAATTTATTGACCTTTACGTGCTGAGGAAACTCTCCTCCTCCTGAAGCTGAATAAACTCTTTAACCCCCCCTCGGATCAGCTGGGAAACGCATCGTCACAGAGCTGAAAACAGGCTGTTTCTCTGAGCTCAGGAAGACGTTTCAGAGATACGTGGTTCTCGCAGGACGGCGACGCCGCAAACACGTGATGATCTTATAGACCATGATGCATTGCTGCAGGTTAAACTGCCCAACAGTATATAAAGCAGTTAAAATGAGCTCGACCTGAAACATCTGCAGCAGTAAAATGCAACACACACATTAACGCAGCAGGAATATGAATCCAGAAACATCAGATATAATAAAACACTGACAGGAGCGTTTTACTGCACAGGGACGACTCTCACTGAACACTTTAACTACATTTAACTGATTATACTTCTATACTTTTACTGCAGTGAGGTTTGAATACTTGTAGTGGAGTATTTTCACAGAGAGGCGTCAGTACTTTTACTGAAGTGAAGGATGTGAACACGTTTGTCTGATGACAGCTTTCATGCTTTTCATCTTCAATACCTTTAGGTGTTTTTGCCACATGCTCTGTCTGGCCATCTGTGTGTGTGTGTGTGTGTGTGTGTGTGTGTGTGTGTGTGTGTGTGTGTTTTGGTGTGTACAGTATACATGTGCATCGGTCAGATGGTCTGTCTAGACGTGTGTGTGTTCAGGGTGTGATGGATCGGAGGGTCGGACACGAATACTTTTATGTCGGGTGAGGTGCTGTTCTCTCTCTCTCTCTCTCAATCTCTATGTCTCTCTACCAAAGTAGCTCCGAGTGACCTGTCTCTCTCTTCACACACACACACACACACACACACACACACACACACACACACACACCGTCAGACAGACTCCTCGGAGATGCCCGCCTTTACCTCGAGTACAGCCGACACACACACACACACACTGATGTCGAGCCGCCCACACATCACATCATCACGCACAAACACACAGACGGCCAGACAAACAGTATGACCTGGGAATACACACACACACACACACACACACACACACACACACACACACACGTGTGAGCCATGAGTAATTGTCTGAATCATGCTGAGAAAGTACGTGTACTTGCACTCTCTGTTTGCGTGTTGTGATGTTTGTAACTCGGCGTTCCAGTTAGACTCGAGCAGATCAAACTTAAAGTGTTATTTATCTTAATAATAATTATTATTACTGTGAGACGTTAATCAGTCGCTCCAACACTTTGGTGCAGAGTGAGAGCTCCTGCGCAGTCAGATCAGTCTCAGCTTTAGTGAATGCACACAGGAGGATTTATATATAAATGATATATCAATGCACTCAAAAATACTATAAATGTAAAACACATCTATATAAAAATATAAGGCTCACAAATATATTTCTGTTTTAAATATATGTAATAGAAATGCACAAATAAGTGTATTTAAGTATTTGCAATCTTCATCAAAAACATGTTTACATACAAACTGCTTGTCATGTGTGACCTTCGCTGCATTTGTGTGTGTTGGTTTTTTGAGTTTCTCTTTGCCCGTGGCTCGATTCACAAATGTTTTTTTTCAGCTGTAGCCAATCAGCTGTCTCCTTCCGCTCCAGCCAAAGTGTAGATTCGAGGGTTCGTTTAAAGTGGTAACACCACGCAGCGTTTCCCTGCCCCCTCAGGTGAAAGGTTTCAGTCTGCTGCACCTGTGAGCACACCCAACAGTGATGTCACAGGGTCCTGGAGCACACCTGCACATCACTGCAGCAGGGAGGGCTTAAATTACTCTAAAGGTAAATCTCTTTATTAAGTAAACCTCCTCTGGATATTCTGCCGTCTTTGCAGGATTATTACGGGGAATCACCACAGGAGCATTAATGTGCACGTACAGTGTAAATGCACCAATATGACTAACTGAAGGCAACCTGTTTTAATACACAATATACAGTACGTAGTCAACAGACGGTAAGAGTGGAGCCCTTAAATGTAAAGTAACAAACAGTCCCTCCACCTGCATTGTATCGAGAAACAGAAATCTTAGAGGCAGACATCTCTAAACCTGGACCAATAAAACCAAACTTACCTGACTTGATAAATTAACACGAGTGCGACGTTTTGTAGATCGTGTGAGCCGACACTTTATCGTTTACAGTCCTAAATGCCTCCTTTTAAGGAGCAGCTTCTTCAGGTCTCACCTCTGACCTCAGACCGAGTCCACGTTGTCTGAGATGACGCAGAGGGCCGCAGCGGCCTGACGAAGCCGCGGTTGAGCAGATGCATCATGGTCTAGCCACGCCTCCAGACGGCCGCCGTTAGTCACGCGTGTGGTGGGGTGTTTCTGGGTCACGCCCAGGCTCGTGAAGGCTGGCGGGAGCTCGTTCCTCGGGGGGGAATCCTGATGATGCAACACACACACAGTCAGCGAGGTCATGTGTGGGCGGTTGCTAAAATAAAAACGTCTCATACTGTGAGCCGGCGGAGACGAGCTGCTACCTGCGGCTTTATCAGCGCAGGTAGAGACAGCCGGTGTTGTGTGTGTGGTATTACAACAGGCCACACCTCTGTTATTGTTACCTGTCAACCAGGATGGAAACACTGAAACACCGCAGACAGTCTGCTGTCACTTCGTGGTTTCATATTTCCTTCCCTCCCTGAACTTTGACCTTGAAGTTAAAGCTGCACAAATCACATTTGACCACTAGGGGGCAGAAAAACAGCTGTTAGAGTAATATCATAGTTGTTAGCCGACGCTAGCTAAACTGTTATCGTTGTATCTAAACTGATAAAGAGCAGAAGTTCTTCTTCTGGTGTTTTTGTCAAACAGCTGCAGGTGCATCAGCGCCTCCTGCTGGACCGGAGGGGGGGCCGCCCCAGAAAACACAGACGGACTGGGATCAGACTTGTGACCAACAGAGACGCAGATATGTGGCTGAGTGGTTTGTTCGTTTGCATCCGCTGTTTGTGATGAATTCGTCCTGTTTATGAATTATTCCCATGAATATGGTCGGTGGGAATATTTGGATCGATTCGGGACTTTGTGGATTTGTTGTTGTTTTGACTTTGATAAGGGTGGTGATGTAAAGAAAGACAGCGCCCTCACGTTACCGTTTTATGTACGTTTTCTTTCTTGCATGAGGTCATTTGGGCCTCATACAAGAACACACACACACACACACACACACTCTCTCTCTGGTTCATTTCTAAGGAGGTGTGTTGTTTCCTGGTGTGTTTACTGCAGCCTCTGACTTCAGACCACAGCGGTTTTGGCGAGCGGAGACTCTGACTAACACCAGCTTTAACTGCTCACAGACGAACTGATGTTAAAGGCACATTCAGGGACTTTTCTCTGGTTCTTTATTTTCATCTCTGTGTTTTTTAATCACGGTATATCAGCGCCATCGTCAGCTCGGAAGCTGCTGAGAGGTCAGCGCGGCTCTGACTATTTCCTGGAACGCTCCACTCTCCCAGCTCCCTGAACTGTCCGGACGAGTTAGCGGTGTACCTGCTGGACAGGTACAAGCAGGTGTGTGTGTGTGTAGGTGTGCGTGCTGAGCGCTGACCCCACCCTGTGTGTTCATGGCTCTAGTTTTGCTGCAGACAACCACAGTTTACAGCTGTGTGTGCGTGTGTTTGTGTGTGTGTGTGTGTACTTAAACATGCACTTACTGTATTTACTGTTCTGGTGTTTATGTGTTTGTGCTTCTGCTGCAAGTTAGTGTTTGTGTGTGTTTACTGCGGGACAGTTAAAGCTGCAGACTTCAGCTTTCACTTGTTGTTCTGCAGTAAAGCAAAAACATTGCTCATGAAGACGGCACGCAGCAGCTCCGGTGACTAAATGTCAACACTTGAAAATGAAACAACAGAAACAGATTCGGACCAAATCAAATAAAACTTTTAATTTAAACGTGTGCAAAGTTTTCTGTGGCTTTTTTTTTTTAAATGTATTTTAGACAAACTTAATACTCATTAGGTAACAGTTTGCAGATATGAGTGATGATCATCTAGTAGTTTTTGAGATATTTCACTAAAAACAAAAACGTCGCGCACGTGATGACGCTAGATCAGCAAAGTCAGATGGATTCGTCCTCGGTGCCACGCTCCCGGTCCCGCTCCCGGTCCCGCTCCCGCTCCCGGTCCGTCTGACCAACTGCCACGAAACGCGTCACGTATTAGCGTGTAATTGTTAGATTCATGAGGAATGCGTGGACCTCCGCTCTGCTGGCGACGTGGAGGAAGAAGGATCCCGCTCTGTGCGTTTTGTTGCTTTATTTTGAATCCAGGTCAGCGTCCTGCTTCAGGAGGCAACGCGGCCTTGGTGAATGCGCACGTGTGTGTATACTGTGTGTGCGTGTTTTCGCTCTGTGCCTTAATTATGTGTATGTTTTGGGGTGTGTGTGCTGACGTTTGCATGCAATATCTTGCCCGTGTGCCTGAGCTGTGTGTGTGTGTGTGTGTGTGTGTGTGTGTGAGCGTGCAGGCTTTACCCACCGTGAGTCATCTCTGGTCACAGCTATTTGGCAGGAATTTCCAAATCAGCTCGGTTTGGTTGTTCCCCCTCCCAGGATCTCTTTGTCCCGGCTGGAAACGAAAGAGCGGGAGACTAAACACCGCAGTGGGTTTTTGTTTTTCTGTGGAACAAATCAACCCGAGCCGAAGTGACGTCACGGTTCACGGCTCCTGTTTGTTCCTGATGCTTTCTGCCTGTGAGACACAAACAATCAACAAGTGATTTTCCTCGAAAGTCCTGCTTCACCCTCTAAACCAGAGAACCCGGCCCTGCTCCTGACACCTGGTCCGCCTGATGGCTCTTGACATGATGACATCATTATTGTCTTCAGTGCTTTTCGAAAAATCTTGTTAAAAACAAAGTTTTATTTTTCAACTTGTTCTCCTTTGCTAACTGTTTCCGACTCGCCTGCTGGTTCCTGCTGGTTCCTGCTGGTTCCTGCTGGTCTCTCTGAGCTGAGCCCCCCAGACTGGCTCAGGATGGCCAGGATCGGTCATGGTTTGACATGGGCAGACATGTTGGCTCTTATCCAGATAACCGCGTGCTGGCTGCGCTTTTTAATCGCGTCACTACAATCGCGTTTCGGCCGTGTTGTTTTGGTGATTTAGGTATTTCGGCTGAAAACTTTCGGTGCACCCCTATGATTTATGATTGGCCTCACGCGGGCCGGACAGGGACGTACAAAGGGCCGGATGTGGCCCAGGTCTGCTCTAGGCCACGATAACCGACTAAACTAAGATGGTGAACATACCCGCTCATCATCAGCATGTGAGCAGTGTCGTCGTGAGCATGCTGATGTTAGCATTCGTGCTACAGAGCTGCTAGCATGGCTGCGGACTCTTAGCCTCGTTCGTCACTTTGCATTCAGTATTTAGACATCCTGGAGGAGCTTCTAGAGGTCCTTGAACAGGTTGCAGACGTTTCTAAGGAGCTTCCAGACCTCCTGGAGGAGCTTCTAGAGGTCCTTGAACAGGTTGCAGACGTTTCTAAGGAGCTTCCAGACCTCCTGGAGGAGCTTCTAGAGGTCCTTGAACAGGTTGCAGACGTTTCTAAGGAGCTTCCAGACCTCCTGGAGGAGCTTCTAGAGGTCCTTGAACAGGTTGCAGACGTTTCTAAGGAGCTTCCAGACCTCCTGGAGGAGCTTCTAGAGGTCCTTGAACAGGTTGCAGACGTTTCTAAGGAGCTTCCAGACCTCCTGGAGGAGCTTCTAGAGGTCCTTGAACAGGTTGCAGACGTTTCTAAGGAGCTTCCAGACCTCCTGGAGGAGGTTCCAGACCCATTTGATTAGGCAGAGGTCCTTGAGGAGGTTCCAGATGTCCTAGAAGAAGCTTTAAGGGTCTTTGTGGAGGTTTCAGACACATATGAGGAGGTTTTACAGGTCCTTCAGGAGGTTCCAGACATATTTGAGAAGTTGGTAGAGATCCTTGAGGATGTTCTCGGGGTCCTTGAGGAAGTTCCAGACACCACTGGAGAGGTTCCAGACATATTTTAGGAGGTTGTAAAGGTCTTCGAAGAAGTTCCAGTGATCCTTGATGAGGTTACAAAGGTCCTTGAAGAGGTTCCAGGTGTATTTAAGGAGACTGTGGAGGTCCCTGAAGAGGTTCAAGAGGTCCTTGTAAAGGTCCCAGGGGTCCGTGAGGAGGTTCCAGATATATGAGGTTCTTGAAGAGCTGCCATTGGACCTTAAGGAGGTTGTGTGTGTGTGTGTGTGTGAGTGTGTGTGTGAGTGTGTGTGAGTGTGTGTGAATGTGTGTGAGTGTGTGTGTGAGTGTGTGAATGTGTGTGAGTGTGTGTGTGTGTGTGCGTGTGAGTGTGTGAGTGTGTGTGTGTGTGTGAGTGTGTGAATGTGTGTGAGTGTGTGTGTGAGTGTGTGAATGTGTGTGAGTGTGTGTGTGTGTGTGTGTGTGAGTGTGTGTGTGTGTGTGTGTGAGTGTGTGTGAATGTGTGAGTGTGTGTGTGAGTGTGTGAATGTGTGTGTGTGTGTGTGTGTGTGTGCGTGTGAGCGTGTGTGCGTGTGAGTGTGTGAGTG
>NC_058060.1:25917950-26019466 GCF_020085105.1 Siniperca chuatsi
CAATACTTTTAGTTGAGATAGAGCTGAACATTATTTCTGTGTTTAAATCAGTTTAGTCACTGATGAAATAAGTTATTTTTCCTTTTAATCATAAATCTGATTCACATTTACAGCTAATTAATAAATTAAGGTCTCCAGGAATTTGAGACATTTTCAGTTTACTGTATCATAAAGCCGTTTCACAGCAGCTGAAAGTCTTGTTTTTGCCGACCTCCAGACATGGTTCACCTCCTCATCTCTCCGCAGTGATGTACAGGTGTACTTCGGTACACTGTGACATCACTGCTGGGCGCGGTTACAGGCGCAACAGACCGCAAACTTTCAACCACAGAAACACTTTAGCATTTTAGCCTGTTGAGTTACTTTTTGTGGAAGATTTCATGAGGGAAGAAAGTTAGCTAACTAGCACTCTGAAGGCTCGGTCATGGCCGCGTTAAAAACAGCAGAGTTTTGTTGGAATCACGTTAATTTGTTCAACTTGGCGAATTTGCTCCGTTGACCAATAGCAAGCCGTCTTGACAGAGCTGACCTCTGAGTGGACGGAGAGTCTGTAATGGAGGAAGCTATCGTAGCTTGTTAGCTGTGTGTCACCGTCCAGTTTTAATGACGCTCCTCTGTCAGAGCGTAAAGTGCTCCACAACAGAGACCTGGTCTGCACACAGTCAGGAGACAGGAGGCCTTTGAATAAACTGAAACTTATTGTCCCGTTAGCGACCAAGCTAACTAGCTTTTTTCCCCTCTTCAGTAACTCTATTGAATCAAATGATGAATAAACGGTCCGGTACAGAGAAAACAGAAAGAAGGTCAGAGATATATTGTGACCTGACTAGCTTTAGCATGTTCCTGGCTGGCTAGCGTGTTAGCGGTTAGCTCGCCAGCTACAGTAGTTCACTAACTAGCCCTGCGAGTGGTCGCTACGTCACCAAGCTTCTAGAATCAAATATTTTGTGAAGACACGCGGATGATTTGCGCTGTTCTGGTGCGACCGGGTCGGCTAACACGTTCCAGTAATTCCTCCTTTCAGCGTAAAACAATGTCTAAGTTTGACTGGCGGTGACCTCGAGTGGTCGAATAACTCTTGTTTGGGATGCAGCTGACTTTGACACAGAGACCACCGTTGCGCTCTTGGAGGAAGATGATTAGAAAACAGCTTGTGACAGCTGTTCGTGAATGTTTCGAAGGCACTGATTGTCTTGCTAATAGCGGCGTCACATCAGAAAACACTCATATGGGTCGATTTGCAGGGAAATCACAAACAACGATGGATGGATGTGAACCATTTGTAGGTCGACATCCATCGGCAACGACAACCAAAGTCTGTTCTTTCTAATTAATTTAATGTTCATTTGATGGATAGAGTGCCACGTCGAGTATTCACAGTATATTTCAGACCTCGCATCAAATGCAGTTATACAGATGCAGATTACAACAGCCATAAGTAATAGCCGTAAAAGTGAAAACTACAGTGCGCGGCAGTTTTAGGAAATAAAAAAATTAAAATACATGTTTTATTTAACGATATCTTTAGTAGGAACAAATGGGCTCGCAGCTGAGACCACAGACAGGAAGTAGTAAGACAATAATAACAATATAGAATAACACCAGACTTAAGATGAAACGATGACACTGATCCATGGCGGGCTGTACCTGACTCTCGCAGTCCCTCCTGGTTTTAGGACTAAAACTGTCTCGCTCTTGTTCTCGGGATACCAACACAAACACAGTCAGCTGTTCTCAGAGCAGAGAGGGCCTCCAACATGGCCGCCGTAGCGGTCATCTGCTGTGTTTACTGACTGTAAATTAGTCCGATGACAGCTGTCGACGCTGTGTGAGCGACGAGGACGTCTCTCTGTTTATTCCTCGTTTTCACCGTGTCAGCTCTGCATCACTCGTTTACACCTACACGCCAGTGTGTGTGTGTGTGTGTGTGTGTGTGTGTGTGTGTGTGGAAAATGTTTTTGTTTACGTGGGAGTAAAATAATGTTTCTGCAGCCGCGATGATTCATACACAGCAGTGTGTCCAGAGGAAGTGTGTGTGTGTGTGTGTGTGTGTGTGTGTGTGTGTGTGTGTGTGTGTGTGCGGTGGTGACAGTTTGACCGCCCCCGAGTACCCACCCGCACTACAGGAGAGTAACACACACACACACACACACACACACACACACACACACCACACAGATGCCAGACACACACACATCATTGTGGGGAGAAACCAGACCTTGTTCATCATTGTAAACACACAAAGTGTGTGTGTGTGTGTGTGTGTGTGTGTGTGTGTGTGTGTGTGTGCGCGCTGATTTAACAGCCCCGGTGGTTCTTCCCTTGGAGGTGAGACTTGCTGACAGTTAGGATTTATAACTGACCAATTAGGGAGCCCCTCAGGTCTACGACCGGCCAATTAGAGGCCTCGGCTGATTTATTATCCAGAGCACACCTGTCCTCACCTCAGCCAATAAGACATCACTAAGCCTGTGTGTGTGTCACTGTTTTCTATAGTCTTGTGAGGTCTCACCGTCTCCTCAACTGTTCAGAGCCTCCAGCTGTATGGCGTTATACTCGTGCCTCATTCCTGAGCAATGGGAGATTTCATTTGACCTCTCCACTCTATGCGCACTCAACTTTGCCTGCACGCCCACTCAACCTGACACAGCGTGACCATGTGCCACAAAATCAACCAATGGGAGAACTGGAGAAGGTAAATTCTGGTTTGCTCAAACGAAATTATTTTTCGCTTGCGTATAATTTCTCCTCAAAATGTGCTTGCAAAATATATTTTTCTGCGCTCCAAATCTCCAAAGGCTCGCTCAGGGATGAGGCACAAATATATATAACGCCATACAGCTGCTGAAACCTCCACTCTCATTGGCTAACAGAGATGTCAATCCCAGGCTGCTGGCTGTGGCTTCATGTTAACCACAGAGACAAGAAAAGAAGAGGGTTTCAATAAATGTTTAACTATTCATTTAAAGACTTCAGCTTCACCTTATGTGGTACATATTCCTAAATATATTTTTGCTTAATCAAATCACCACAAATTAACAATTAACACACAAACGAGGCACAGGCAGTAGCAGAAATGGGGGGGGGGGATATTCATCTGAATATTCATCCTCTGAGATGAATACAGAGATGAACATAAACCCAGTCAACTTGACTGAAAGAGGGACAAAAAACATAGATTTCACACTATTACTCAGCGTCTGAGTAATGTATTTACGTGAATAATAAGAAACCATTATATTTAATGCAAAGCCATTATCATTTCTCTCTTTGTAAACTTTGAGTGATTGCTGTGACTATTGTGATACATTCATTGATGGTGGCATCATTTTACACCCTTGCTGGAAAGGAGGAATAACAGTTGAACAGACGGTATGTTATTGTCTTTGATTCATACTCAACTGTAAGTGATTTTCACTTTGTTTGGCAGCCATTTTTCATTTGGGCGTTTTGGGGATTCCCTCATCGATTCCAGAGAAGACATCATCCAGAAGGAAACATCTGACTGCACCGCTCCTCCGTCTGCACTCTGTTGACCTCATGTGATTCAGAAATTCACCCTCCACATCTGTGTTTCATAATGTGCATTAACACAGCATAAACAAAGTCAGTGACTCACTCATATTAACTGACCAAAGCCCAGAGATGATCTGTACAGACAGCTGATACATAAAACAGGCTAAATGTTATTACTGAGCATGCTGGAAGATAAAGCCTCTTTATAGATACTTCTCAAGATTTTGCTCTTTCGATACATTTTGTGAAAATGCAAATTCACAGCTCTTTTATTATAATTTCATCCGCAGCCTCAACACTTCCTGAACCAGAGGAAGAAGAAAAAAGTGCAGAAAAGCCAAGGAATCCTTGCAAAAAAGGTTTGTAACTACTTTAAGAAGACTAATATGAACAGATGATTCTGTTTTTGGTCAAATATGGGAGGTAATTTGTGGTAAAAATAATTCTTAATAGATTGCAGCAGATTCAAAAAAGATTAAGAACACTTACAACCACTTAAAACACTACAAATCCCAGTTATCCAGCTGAGTGTCAGCACATACGGCTGCGTTCTGGCACCAGAAGATGAACTGTGAGCCACCACTGGCCCAGATATGACCTCCAGATTTGCTCACTTTTGGCGGGTATGAATTTTGGCTTTGGGCTCAGAATCTGCTCCACTTAACAGCACTCGGGCCAGCTTTGGGTCACTGTTGGCACCCGGACTGTAACCTCCTGTTCACACATATGGACTCAAACACTGGAGGCTTGACAGGATGCTGTTCTTTATGAATTGAACCTCCAAATTGATCTGTTTGCAGATGATACTGTGTTCTATCTTGGTGCCACTCACTGTGATTCAAGACTCAAACGTCACCAAGCAGAGAGATGTGACGCTGAGAAAGGTTCAACTCCTGATATCTGATGTAATAACTTGAAGACAATGAATATATATATACTCAATACGGAATATATAATCATCAGCATGAGCTACAGTTTCTCAAGAATCAAGCAGAGTAGCTAAGTTTTGTCATCCAGCAGCTGAGTATAGTGACGCGGAGGTTATAACCTGAAGTTAGCTACAACTTAGCTCTGGAACAGTAGAGTCTCCCCTGTGCTCCCAACCATAGTCTGGAGGAGGAAGCAGGTGGTTTCAGACGCAGCGGTATTAGCCAGCGTTTGTCATTATTCCATAAGTGGTATGTTTTAAAGGTCTATAGTGACATTACTTCAGAATCAGAAGAATTTGATTCTCCTGTTTCTAAAGTAATGTCACTATAGACCTACGGAATAATGCCATACCAGAAGCCATTAAAGTGTCGTTAAGATCTATTTCTTATAATAACTATTTTGATAGTTTGAACAGATGTGAAGTACAACATGTACTAGGTTGATCTTCCTATTTTAGCAAATACTACTGAATATGTTAAGTAAATATTACTCATAATCAATGATTTTTAGTACAAAGAATTAATAAGAGCTTTACTGTGAGGATGGAGAATCTTGTGCACAGGAGTATTTAATAAACAATATTGTTTATTAATAGTTACTGAGATAAATGTGGCAATTAATTATGATTTTAGGTGATATTGTCCAGCCCTACCTGCGGCCTAATCACCTGTGTGTTAAATAAATTGTTCCACCTTCTTGTGTCGTGAAGTACGAACTAATGGTAGAACTCACAATGCAGAGAACACACGAGCGATAGTGATTAAAGTCACTCTTTATTGCCAAGCAAAAGGCGGAGAGGGAAAGATCTTCAGGGTGGAGTTCCCTTTGTAGCCTCCGCAGGAAACGGGAAAGGTAATGGTAACCCATGAGCGTCGACTGGTGGCGGAGGGCAGAGACTGGCCGTCAGTGGGACGGTTTCACCCGGGTCTGGCTCCGTGGAGAGGTAGATGGGAGGAAACACAGTGGAGCATAGGAGGGGCAGGCAGGCAAACAGAAATCCAGACAGGAGCAGAGACGACTGATCACCGGCACAGAACAAAGACCACAATAAGCACGAGATATCAAAAATACTCAATAGTCGGTACTTAGCTTGAAAATACTTGGGAGCCGTGACGTAGCGGTCGTACTAGCGTACGTGGTCGATCTGGCGTTGGTGTTGTGGGAGAGCCTGGTATTTAACTGTGGAGACTGATGAATGATTGCAGCCAGGTGAGCCGGTGATCAGCAGCAGGTGTGGAACCCACGGAGTCAGACCAGGTGACATACATACACACACACACACACACACATCCAAGGACACGTTGGGGGACACACAAGCCACATGAGGAAGGGGAAAACAACAGACAACACAGGGCTGGAGGAGGTAAGGTGGCAAACTACCACATCTTGACAACCACAATAACGATCAGACCTGCACGTCTCTATTTATATTATCCACTGTCAGCCATGCCTGCAGTGTATCACAGTGTTTAAGGTCTCATTTGAACACAGCAGGTTAACGGTAAAGATGTACCCTGACCTCCACATGTGTGTCCTCATGTGTGCAACTGAGTGCAGCAGCCTCCGTGCAGAGATGAACAACATGTCCTCAGTGCGAGCAAGGATAAACAGAGACAGCAGAAACCAACAGAAGAACAAAGAGAGAAAAAACACGGAGGGATTCTCTCATCCGTCCACACCCGCAGCCTGACATTTCTCCTCTGTCCAGACACAGCTGCTGAGATTTGGCTGAAGAGATCTCACACACACACACACACACTGATTTTAGATAGCGTCACGCCCCTAATTTCCCATGGTGCATTGTAAACAGAACACGCCCGTCCGCCTGTGGCAGCACTTCAGACAACACACACACTCATCCAAACATTTAAATATACATAACACACACACACACACACACACACACACACACGTAGCTGAAGCTCATCCAGACGCTACTTCCTGGTGCTCATGGGAACGGTGCAGTTTTATGACCCACAATGCTCTTGGAGCGTGACGGTGAAGTCTGGTGACTGACCTTAAAGGACCACCAGTCTGATGTGGTTAGCCTAGCTTAGCACAAAGACTGGAAGCAGGGGGAAACTGTTAGCCTAGCTCCATCAGAACCACTTTCCAACACCTCCAAGTCTTTGATTTGCATGTCTGTTAGCCCCCGTTAGCTAACGCACCAGTCCACCCTGTAGTCAGCTGGGTTTAGCTGACACTGGAGTTGGGACAGAGCTCAAACCTGACAACCCAGGAATCTGATTAAACATTATGACAATCTGCCAGCTGATTTAAGCGTTGCACTCTCCAGCGCCGCCACCATTACTGTGGTGCCAGAGTGGAACTGAACGCATTTACAGCGACAGTGACGGCAGCGATGTTTGGGTTGTTCGGGGTCGGCAGGCGCCCCCGCTGACAGATAAAGGAAGTCTGTGAATGTGGAAGTGCTGTGTGGAGAAGCTAATCAAAACCCAGCAGGAGTTACATGCTAGTTTTTGATTTTAAAATCATCAAACTCCATGATTTCTGACATGGAAATCAGAAGAAATGCATCATTTAATACAAATCTAAAACACACGACTCTGTAAAAGTGGAAGCTAGCAAGACACGTGCAGGGTGGAGGCTCTCCATCGGCTCCATGTACGCAGATCGTTCTCTTTAGTGATCCCTGGGCGGTTGTTTGTCGGCAACCCACTCCGAATGTGATCGAAACGCGAGGATTTAATGCAGATTTATAAAAGCAAAATTGATTTCATGGAGCAGAGGCTTTATTTCCCCAAAGTGTGGGTTTGTCGTTGAAGCAGCACAGAACAGAAAAGAGCTCTCTGTCTGTTAAAAGTGTGTTTTACAGTGTTCAACGAGGGTTTACGACGGAGTCTTGTTTGCCTCCACCTACAACCCTTATTCGTCCATAAAGGGCTACTTTGTTTTGTTTTGCTCTAACCAATCGGCTAACTGTCAAAGTCAAAGTTGTAGTTTGGTCACTGATTCGTCCGCTCACCAACACGGAAGCCAGATCGCTGCGATCGCACTCCTTCTCAGAGTCATAACTGAACACACAGACATGACACACATATTAGATGTGACTTAAACTCCCCAAGGATCTCATTATGTGCTATGTCCATCGCGAGTAAACCTCCACGAATCCCCTTAGAAATCCTAGTTATGAGTTATTATACTCAGAAGTAAACTCTCAGACGGACAGACAAACCGTTTCGGTGTCTTTTTAGCCTCGAAGCGACAAAGCCATTTAACATCAGAGAGCCGCGTGAACTCAGAGGTCAGAGGTCAGGACGGAGTGAGACGGTCGACACTGTGGCTGAAGGCAAGAGGCGGTTTGAAGTTAAAACAGTAGAGGCTATGATATTTAATATTTAGCAGCGGCCCGTCAGACCACACAGGGCACGACAGCAGCTGAGGAGATATTTCTGTTTTCAGACAACCTGAAACGTTGTCACCTTTCAGCCATGAGTGGGGCAAAGTGATCCGTTAAAGCAGGCGTCGGAATCCTTCCTGATGTGCTTCAGTCTCAATAAAAGCTTCAAAATACAAACATTTCCAGCAGGTCCGTCTGCAGACTCATCTGTCTGTCTAGAAACTGTCTGAATTTTTTTTATTTTAATTTTTAGAGGGGATCCAAACATACCAAACACGTCAGACTGAATTTTGGGGGGAAACACCACACCACTTCCTGCACAGGGAGGTCAAAGTTCAGAAGTTAGCGTCTTGCTCGAGGACGCTTCGGCAGCACAAAGCCTGACTGCCACCACAGAGCCCTGAGAGGGAGAGAGAGGAAATGTGGAAAATCAATAAAATAAAAAGCAGGAGACGGTAAAATAAAATCCAGATCTGCTTTAAACTTTATTTCTCCAGAGAGAGCTGACCGAGCCACACACTGCTGCACACACACACACACACACACACACACACACACAATTTCAGTGATGCGTTCACACACTCTATTCCTTCCTTTGAGAAAGCATCAAACTCTTTCTGCCGTCAATGAAAATGGAGAGAAGCTAAAAAAAAGATTTTTCTTTAACAACAGAGAAAGCAGGAAACGTTTGTGAACGTGATTTATGATCAGTAAATCAGAGTAAATTAGTTAATTAAATAAAGGAATCTGTCTGCAGAGTTAAAACAACCGAAGTTGGTTTGGTTTTGGAATTGGGGGAACACAGTGAAGTAAAAAAAGAAATACTGTATTTGCATCCTTGCGACAGCGAACTTCCCCTTACTGCCTTATCTTTGATTGTTGCTACCGTAAATAAAAAGAAAGAAAAGGTCAGGGAGCCTACGAGCTTCATAGCCAATCGAGCGCACATCTCCAAATATGAAGCGAACACGGCAAGAAAAAAACGTCCGACAGCACCGCCGACAGTTACGAGCGCGAGGAAGGAGCGGACGTGACGTCAGATAACGATGCGTTGGGTGTGTTGATAAGTGGTGAAAGAAGTATACATATATTTTTACTTCGTTAAAGTAGGGATATGCAATATAAGAATACTCCATTGCAGCAAAATGTATTAAAGTATATTCAAAGAAATGGGAGTTATATTATTATTATTACTGGATTATTATTATTACTGATGCATCAATGTTAGAGCAGCACTTTACTGTTGTAGCTGCTCACTGTTGGAGCTAGTTTTAACTATTTTATACACAGTTAGTTAGCTTTAACTGCTTTATATACAGTTAGTTAGCTTTAACTGCTTTATATACAGTTAGCTAGTTTTAACTGCTTTATATACGGTTAGCTAGTTTTAACTGCTTTATATACGGTTAGTTAGCTTTAACTGCTTTATATACGGTTAGTTAGTTTTAACTGCTTTATAACTGTTTTAACTGCTTTATATACAGTTAGCTAGTTTTAACTGCTTTATATACAGTTAGCTAGTTTTAACTGCTTTATATACAGTTAGCTAGTTTTAACTGCTTTATATACGGTTAGCTAGTTTTAACTGCTTTATATACGGTTAGCTAGTTTTAACTGCTTTATATACAGTTAGCTAGTTTTAACTGCTTTATATACAGTTAGTTAGCTTTAACTGCTTTATATACAGTTAGCTAGTTTTAACTGCTTTATATACAGTTAGTTAGCTTTAACTGCTTTATATACGGTTAGCTAGTTTTAACTACTTTATATACAGTTAGCTAGTTTTAACTGCTTTATATACAGTTAGTTAGCTTTAACTGCTTTATATACGGTTAGCTAGTTTTAACTGCTTTATATACAGTTAGCTAGTTTTAACTACTTTATATACGGTTAGCTAGTTTTAACTGCTTTATATACAGTTAGCTAGTTTTAACTGCTTTATAGTGTTAGTTTAATCTCTAACAAAACATCATATGTTATAGCTCATCATATTTTGTGTAAAATCTTAATGTGTAAAGTAACTAGAGCTGTCAAATAAATGTAGTGAAGTAACAAGTACAATATTTTCCTCTGAATTAGAAATATAAAGTACGCCAAAACTAGAAATATTCAAGTAAAGTAAAATTACCTCAAAATTGTACTTAAGTACAGTACTTAGTTACTTTCCACCACTGACTCGATGGTCGGCTCTCGCTGCTCTTTTCAACATTTTGTGCCGTAATGTTCAGTATTGAGCTCTTAAATATGTTGTTTTACACACACAGACAAATGGACACATCTATTACAGGAGTGGAAATGGACCAGCACAGTTTCCATCAACGCCTGACCTTTGACCTCACAGCTGGATGTGTGTGTGTGTGTGTTTATTGATTAGTGTCCCCTCCAACAGCAGAGCTCACACATGGAGACCATTTACACACACACACACACACACACACACACACACACACACACACACACACACACACACACACACACACACACGGGAGGCAGATGGAGGACATTTACACACTGTGTAACTGATATTGTAAATACCTTGATCATATTACAATTATATAACAGGACATGTACACACACACACACACACACACACACACACACACACCTCAGGTCAGTGATGTTGTGCTTTGAAACCTCCTGTCTGTATGTACATGACATGTGTGTGTGTGTGTGTGTGTGTGTGTGTGTGTGTGTGTGTGTGTGTTTCATCCTGTAATAAATCCACACGCAGCAGAGGAAGTCGGTGATGTCTCTGTTCACAGAAGAAGAAGAAGAAGAAGAAGAAGACTGACGCAGTCAGCGACCTGTTGTTCAGGTCTGGACACGTGTTGACAGGCCGCAGGGCTTCTGACTGATCAGGCGCTGATGCTCATACATGTTGCCATGGTTACCAAATGGTTTGCATGAATGTATACGTACGTCGCGTATACGGACCGCTTCTCATTCGCTCACTCCCTGAAGAGATCACGATCAGCAGATGGAGTCTTAATAAGACTTCAGCTTTTGAAATCACGCTACAATCGCATATCGACTACAAGAAAATCAACTAAACAAGCAACGCTCCAGAGTTCGTTTTAACGTCTGAACCGAACAGGTGCGAGGTTTAGGAAAGCACCCTAAAACTCTTTAGACGCGCTCTAGAAGTGACTGAGCTTCACGCAATGATGTTTATGTATTTCTGTCTAAACCTCTCCTGCTTTGTTCTGCGAGTTTGTACGAGTGTTTCAAGTCTCTCTCTCTCTCTGTATATATATATATATATATATATATATATATATATATATATATATATATATATATATGTGTATGTATATATATATGTGTATGTATATGTATATATGTATATATGTGTGTGTATATGTGGATATGTGTATATATGTATATATATACATATATATGTATATATTTGTGTGTGTGTGTGTGTGTGTGTATATATATATATATATATATATATATATATATGTGTGTGTGTGTGTGTGTGTATATATATATATATATATATATATATATATATATATATATATATATATATATATATATATATGTGTGTGTATATATATATATATATATATATATATATATATATATATATATATATATATATATATATATATATATAGTAGTAGTATATATAGTAGTTGAACTAGACCATAAATAGAATCAAAAACTGGGTTTGATTTAATGATCTGAAGTTTGAAACACTAAGTTTAGTTTTTCACCATTGGCTGCAAATTTTTATTTGATTTCTGATTTATTACAATAATGTGAACGTATCATATTAATAGTTTAAACACACACACACACACACACACAATGGACTCACTGTCTGAATGTGTCTCTCTTGACAGGGTTGGACACTCACACTCTCTCTCTTCACCTCAGCAGACACACATGGCCAACAATAGGCCCTCAGAGTGGTCTGACAGGCTGGTCAGGCTGATAAAACACAGGACACTCTCTGATGGGACTCACAGCTGCTAAATATTAAATATTATAGCCTCTATTGTTTTCCATTCAAACTGCCTATTGTGTTCAGTCACAGTGTCGACCGTCTCACTCCGTCCTGTCCTCTGAGCTCTGAGTTCACACGCCTCGTCTCAAATTTAAAAAACTATTAAATCCAACTTTTTTCAGTCTGTCCAACACTTTCCTTCATTTGAGCAGGATATTTAAAAACCTATTCATGTTCCCCAGAGGATGAATCCACGTGATTCTGGTGACCCCCTGCCCTTTTCTCTAGTCCCACCCTCAAGACAAATCTTCTACATGTAGAAGAACGTTTACAGTCTAACGCTCAGATATCCATGACATTTGCTAATCACGTTCCTGCTCCCCAGAGGTCGAACCCATTTATATTTTGGACACTGTATGGGCTTTTCTCAAGCAACACCGTCATTTGCTCTGCTCATTTGATAACCAAAGCCCAGGCTGCCATGAAATATTTTGCACATATTCATGGTATCCAGAGGATGAGCCCAAATTTGGTGACGACATGCCCATTCCAACTGTACGTTAGCTTGCAACGGACAAACTAACTGCGTTTGTGTTCAGCTCAGCCTTTGACTGATCGCAGAAGCAGAAACTCCAGTCTTTCACCTTTTTACTCTCATGTCTGCACATTTACGAAGCAGGTTCCTAAAACACCGGGATGAGCGTAAATTCTTCACTCAAGTTGAAACATTTTCAACTCCCAGGGACTCGTGGTTACGTCAGTTCGTACCGCGCCGGGCGAATTCATGTCTAATCCCATCTTACCATTGACTTTGTATGCAACTGTTTGATTTTAAGGTGGAGTTGTACAGTTGTAGGACCACGGACTCACAGAGAATAAGCTTTTCATTTAACCAGGTAGCGTTGAGAGGTCACCGGCAAACAAGGTCGAAGTTGAGACTCATTGAACGAGGTATAAACTCAGAGCAACGCCAAACGCTCAAAGTAGCGCTGCCGCAAGGTTCAGTGTTTTTGCTCTCTCAACAGGAAACCAGTTCTGCCACTGATCATGTGATGAGGGTCTAAAAAGAGCTATTCCTTCAGTATGTTGTTTGGTCTGTCCAACACTTAGCTAGCAGAACTTTAGACGTTGGGTTTTGCTCACTCAGGCCTATATTAAGCTGACAATTTAAAAATGCATCTTTTTCTCTCTCAGTTTCGGCCTTCTGTCCATATTAAGCTTAATATGTATTAATATATATCTGAGTTTATACCTCGTTCAATGAGTCTCAACTTCGACCTTGTTTGCCGGTGACCTCTCAACAAATTAGCTTATTCTCTGTGAGTCAGTGGTCCTACAACTGTACAACCAGAAATTAAGCTTTTCAAGAATGACCTGCAGAGTGGAAACATTTCCCTGCTAATATGCACTGTTTTGTTGTTTGCCAACTGAAAATAGGATGACGAGGAAGAGATTTTGCCATTTTCCTGTTCAGTTCTTTCAGTGTGGATGGAGATCTCTACGAAAACAACCTGAAACACATGTGTGGACACACATTGTAAGTAAAGTAAATAAGTCAAGCTAGCCAGTGTGGACAAAGAGAGTCCATTCATAATTTCTGACCTAAACAGAAAACTAAAACACCTTTTGTTGAAGCCGAATCTGCTGCGCAAAACGTTCTTTCACTTCCTGTCTTTCCAGAACTGCAAACATTCATTCTTCTGTTTGTTTACCAGACTTCACACTTGGTGATTGAGAGCTTTACTTTGGAGGGAAATCCCTTCACAGAGGGACGAAGCATCAGGTCCAGACTGAATCAGACACATTTGAAATCTTTCCAGGCTAACGTGCTAATGCTATCAGATAATCCATCTTTCTCTGCGTTCGATTAGGCCCAGCTTCAACTCATCAATGTGTTCTGGATTATTCTCACACAATAGACCTCAGTTAGACCCACTTCTTCAGTCCTTCGGTCCTTTCACTTCTGATGGCTGCAGAGACGCTGGACGGCGGTGACCGCCGCCGCCTGGTTTCCACCATCTTGTTTCCATCGTCTCTGCGAGTCTTTAGCCCGGTGGAGCATTTCAGGGTGAAAACAAGGCCAGATGGTTTTTGATTGATTTAATCTGAGTCAGAGAGGAAACACTGACTTTGATTTTTGTATTTGATTTGCTCACATTCACACTGACCCAAGCCAAACGCAACCTCATTCAGTGCATTTGTTGGCCGGTTTCTGTCAGTCCGCTGTCAGATACCTGAGCAGGAGTAACTCTTGTTCACTCAGCGTTACATTTTCATAGCAAACTGCAGCTCAGATCTGTTGTTCGAGGACCGAAGGTGACCGTCTTTGGCCTTCCGAAGTTTCTCTTCAAGTCTGATAAATAAATTTATTGAGAAACTGATCAAGAACTGCGATCTTTTTTTGGTGGATTGAATATGTCATTGGTGTATATTTAAATATTTAGGTTTCTGTCTGCTTTTTATTTTTAGTTTATAGGGTTGTGGTGGTGAGTGTTTGGCGCAGCTTGTATAAATACCTGAAGAAGACTCTGAAAACTGAAAATTTGCTGTTGCTGAGAGAAAGAATCGCTCATTATTTAGAATTTTTATTGGCTTCGGTCCAAACCAGATGATTCCTGTTTATGGAGCTCGTTGTTTTTGTATTAAAGGTTTTCTTTAAAATGCAGTTTACCGGCTTACTTGAACTTTGGTTTTGCCATTTGCAGTTGTTTTTTTTAATTACTGTAACACACACACACACACACACGTTTACTTATGTCACTTTTGGGGACATAACATAGACTTACATTGATTTCTTGGAGACTTACCCTAACCCCTGACCCAAAAATCAGCTTTTTCCAAATTGGGGTTTTGTCTCCATTTAACTGGTCTTTAGTCTGAAATGTGTCCTAAGTCACACACACACACACACATTTTTTTTCAGTGAAATCAGTAAACAAAACAATAGTTGTAATTATTTCATAGAGAGCAGCAGAAGTTTAAATTGGTTTTGGTATGAATAACATCTCTGTGTCCCGTGTCCTTTGGCTCAGTTCAGGCAGGAGTCTGCATTGTTTCTTTCTTAAATGAACGGGTCCGTGCAGGGTTCCTGTGAGGTAAGTCTGAAGTCTCTTTTAGCGTTTCAGTGCGTTGGACCAATGAAGACCTCCGGTGTAAACACGACCATACACTAGATTAGAGTGAACTGAGGCCTCTGAATGTCTCGCAGATCGCCACGTCGGGTCACGAACGGTTTAATGAACCTCGCTGGCCGTCAGAGCCCAAACTTCAACTTCAGATCTGAACTATAAACATTCATCTATTTGTCTCTTGCTGTAAACATCACAGAGGTCACCTGTGATGAGCCATGTTTAATTTATAACTTTAATATCTTTGACTCAGAAACCTCAGTCCACAGTCAGACGTCCTCGCCCGGTTCATGTCCTGTCTCTGTGACCATCTGTCATCTCTTGTCTCTCTGATGTTTCTCTGAATGGTATGAGGCCCAGTTTACCCAGAATGAACCTCTCCTGACAGTCCCCCACCTCCCCCCCTCGTTCATTCAGTTGTTTTCTCTCTACTTTCTTTCATGTGTGTTGTTCATTTTCTGGAGGTCAGTGTGCTTCAAACACTCGGGCGGAAACTGTCAGACAACTCATTGTTGGATCTGTGTTTTCGCAAGAGATTTTGCAGAGATTATTATATGGATTTTGTGTTGCACATGATGTCGATTTCAACATATTTAACCTTCAAAATGTTCCACATGTGGGAAACAAGAACTATGTAGGACATTCTCAGGTTGCCAATACTGTGAGAAGTAACATGAATATGAACATAATGTGTGTATTGATACATACTGACTCTTGTCTTTTCTGATATTGTGGTAATTTTCAAATACAGCTCCTGTCTTAAAAATAATCCAGGTACAATGCAAAGAATCCAACTGAACCCTTAAAAAGACAGAGTCTGCAGCTCTGTGAGGCTCTTTGGCACAGCGGTGCTTGAAGCTAAATGCTAACATCAGCATGCTAACATGCTCACAGTGACAATGCTAACAATGCTGATGTTTAGCAGGTATTATGTTTACTATGTTCACCATTTTAGTTTAGCGTGTTAGCATGCTAACATTTGCTAATTAGCAGTAAACACAGAGTCCAGCTGAGGCTGATGGGAGCGTCAGCAGCTCTGCAGGTGTTTGGTCAGAAACCAAAGTGTCGGACACGTTAACATGTCGACCTGATGGTGGCGCTAGATGGAAAGTCAGAGGATCAGCAGAGTTATTACAGTTCAGTTACAGTGGAACATGAATGTCTGAATGAAAGCAGTGACAAACAGTCCGTCTAACAGTTGCTGAGATATTTCAGTCTGAACCAAAGCGCTGGACGAACTGGCTGACGGACGCTGCGATCCCTGGAGCCGTGCCACGAGTGTGAAGCAGTGTTCAAAACCTGCTCTCTCTGCTCTCAAACAGGCGACTTTTTAGATGAATTCACGTAAGTTTAAGAGAAACAGCAACTGAGTCTGATTCTGGTCGGTGATCTGACTGTGACACAGTGAATGAGGAGGACGAGTCTCAGTTCGTGTCCCAGCAGAGTCAGAGAGGACGAGCAGAAACGTGACCATCCTCAGCGGGGACAGAGCCTCCGGCCCGGCTCGCAAAGGTCAACGCCTCGGTATTGTTTGATGGAAGAACGCTTCCGATCCCCAATGTTCGCTGTCAGAGTTCAGACCAAGGGCAGGGGGTCGGGGGGGTCGGGATGTAAAGACTGTAGGGTTATAATTGGACTGAGTCACGGCCGATGTTCTGGACTGAGAGAGCAACAGAGTTCAAAGAGAAAAAAGATAGAAGAGATGAAGAGAGAAAGAAAAGAGGGGAATAAAAGAGACGCTGTGATTGGTGGATGTCCTTACGTCATGTGAACTAGCTGAACCTGGATCGTCAGGAAGAAGAGTCCAGAAATACAGAAAGTCTAGATAATTTACAGAAAATGGTTAATGTTCTATGCACACTGAACAGGGTTCATGTTTTACATTTTCTACTGCTTAACACTTTATGTTATTACACTGAATGTTACTCTGTGTCTGCTGGATGTGGAAGTAGGCAGCTGATTGATCACATGTTGATCACATGCCAGAACTAGTGTATAAGCTGATAATATGTCCAGTGTTGCGTTTACAGCTTATTCTGCTGCCCCCTAGTGCCAGGGAAGCTAACTGCTGCAGGTTAAACTACAGTTCTCAGTAAGGACAGAGATTAGTGCAGACATCTTTTATAAATAGAGAGGGAGGGATTTCCACAAAGAAACTTGTTGAAGCCATATTTGTTGCATTTTTTTAAAAACAAGATCCATGATGTGAAAGTGATAAAAACCATACAAAGAGATAATAAAGGACTAAATTGAACACAGCTAAATGAGGTCAGATGAAGGAGTGGTGGGAGAAAAATATCAGATCTGAGAAAGAAGAAGTGACTGAAGGGTGGGGTCTTAATGACCGCCATTACAGCTGTAAACAGGAACAGTGAGTCACCTTCAAACTGTGAACATCACGATCCTGAACACCAAACTGTACAACAAACAGCTGCACAGGGTTTGTTCTGTCATCGGATCCTTTTAAACAGATACAGACACGGAGGATTTATGCTGCTAATGATTCAAGCTGAAAACAAATCGACACACTTCATATCGCATCAACATTTTACAATATGAATACATATTCATCATCATACATTATCAGTACTGAATGCTTAGATGAACGCATTACAGCAAATCAATACAAACTCAGTACATATATAATTTAATATGAGAATTAGTAGTTATCAATTAACAAATAACAAACTAAAATACATTTATTATGCTAACATTATGTTAACTAACATGTAGCATGCTAAAATGCTAACAGTTATAATGCTAACAGTAGCACAAACTGGAACATCTCCCATTATCTCGAAACCTCCAGCGCATTACAGGTAGGTCTGCACCAGGCGGCTGCATGTAACAGGGGCAGCAGGCTGAGGGCAGCAGGCTGAGGGCAGCAGGCTGAGGGCAGCAGGCTGAGGGCAGCAGGCTGAGGGTAGCGGACGCCAACAGGCTCAACAAACTGACCCGTAAGGCCGGTGACATTGTGGGGGCGGAGCTGGACTCTCTGGCGGTGGTGTCAGAGAGGAGGATGCTGGGTAAACTACACGCCATCTTGGACAGCGTCTCCCACCCGCTCCATGACGTGCTGGTCAAACAAAGGAGCGCCTTCAGCGGAAGACTCATCCCCCCACAATGCACCACAGAGCGCCACAGGAAGTCATTCCTGCCTGTGGCCATCAGACTCTTTAACTCCTCCCTCTAAGTGTCAGTCTGTATGACCCGAAGTCACTAAACTGGACATTGATCATCAACATCTCTGCAATACTTGAAATATTGTGTAATATTCTGTGTTAATACTCCTGTGCAATATTTAGTTTTTCCTATTTATTGATATTAATATTATATACCTCCATTACTGCTGTGCAATATCTTAACTCGACAGTACATGCACCACTGCTTATTACTTATATTATTAAATTGTATTATTATACTGTATTATCATCATCAACCGGTAAACCCACCTGGTACTTAATTTATTTTCTGACCTGTTTTATAGTTTTATCATATTGTTTTCTAGTACTTTCTCCTGTGTGCACTGACGTAAAGACGAGCTGCTGTAACAAAGAGTTTCCCTTCGGGGATCAATAAAGTATTTCTGATTCTGATTATTCCAAAATGGTTGCCCCCACTGTTAGCCTCATATTCATATTATATAAAACATCATTTTTACAGTCTTTCATGTTTACACTGATGGAGGCTTTGCGGCCATCTTGACGCTGGTTTGTTGTAGTTTATTCTGGCAACTATAGCCATCAGTAGCTTCTGACTTCTTCTAACTACGAGACCGACGTGAACGATTTTCCCCGCGCAGCTGCTTGTAATTGAGTCTGACCGACATGATGTGAACTCGGCATTAATCTCGAAGCGAAGCCGACACCTACAGGTCGGCCGTTAGTTTCAGGAGGCACCGCACAGACTATGTGACGTTAGAGGAGTCCTGTCCTGAGCCAAGTGCTGGACGGGAGATGAAGGGTCCGAAGATCAGGAGCGATCCTGTCTGAAGCCTAAACGTCTGAACCGAGCTCCACGACAGTCCGTACAGTATTCGTTGAAATATTTTAGTCCGGACCAAAGTGGTGGGCCGACCAAACTACTTTGCCATCCTTCATGTATATTTAAGTGAATTGTACTGACTTCATGACTGCAGTCGGTACAAAGCAGAGAGTGGGAGCGCATTCGACTTGGCTGCACAAATTTACACAAGAAGTCTGATGCATTCAAACGCGTTCGGTCAGTTCATATGTTGCTAGCTGGCTACAGCTAACGTTTGTGCAGTCAGAACATAAACACGCAGTGCAGAAAAATCTCCGTCAGTCAGATCTGTGCAAATCACCACTAGCATGGCTAAAGCTTAGCTTTAGCTTTCCAGCTCAGGTTAAGACATTTGTTGCCATAAAACTTTCCTCCTTTAAAACTCACAGCAACAATACTATATAGAGTTTTATGATGAATAGTTTCGTGACATTTTTATTTTAAAATCCTTTTATTGACCCAACTGACTGGAGGTTCATCACTTCCTCCTCTAAAATCCAAAGCTGTAAAAAGCGTTCAGTTACCTGCAGCAGCCTTCATAAAACCCTCCTGAAGTGGTTTACGGTGTACTTCCAGTCCCTGGCTGAGGGCGAAGACGTCGTCGTCGGGGCCGAAGGTTCTCATATTGAAACTGAAGCAGTTTGAGGAGCATCAGACTTTAATTTTAGCAGCTGGAGGCTGCTGAGCTGTTTCACAGCCCGACACACAAAGCTGCTGTGTTTCTGTGAGGAAACAGGTGGGTTACTCATAACTCACGCTTTGTTTTCCAATATTCCAGTTTTCTCTTCCTCTGTCTGTTTTATCGTCTTCCCTCCTGCTCTCGCGTCACCTCTGCTTCAGGTCCAGTGGGACCAGTGTGAACTGGCAGACTGATACTGGTGAGTCCTGTGTTTGTGAATGAACCCACAGTGACGTCAACACGCAGCGAAGACAGCATGTCAGCTGTCTCCAGTCTGTCAGGCAGTTTGCTCTGCAGTGAGCAGGAAAGTGGCTGAAGCATCATTATCAGTGGTACCGCAGCCAGAGCATTGCATTGTGGGGTTTTTAGGCACATTTAGTCTACATGCCATGGACACTGTACAGTGACCTTTCTCCTATTTTAACCATATTAGCAGCGTCGCTCTGTGGATGGTAATGTCTGTCTGTTTTGGTCCAGACTGAAGCATCAGCAGCTGCTGGATGTTCATGCTCCCCTCAGGATGAACCATGTTGTTTTTGCTACATGTTGCCACATGTTCATCTGCACTCCAGCACTCTGTACTGAACACTGCAGGAACTCATCTGCTGCACTGTAACTATTTCCACAAACTGCACTACTTTATATTCACTGCGCTGCTGTTCTTACTGTACACATCCGTCAGTATACTTCTGTTTATAGTCATCTGTGTATAATGTCCAGAATTTCACTTCTGGTTCGACCTAAACTGCGTTTCGTTGCTGATCCTCTGACTTCTCCTCTAGCGCCACCATCAGGTCGACATGTTAACGTGTCCGACACTTTGGTTTCTGACCAAACACCTGCAGAGCTGCTGACGCTCCCATCAGCCTCAGCTGCACTCTGTGTTTACTGCTAACCAGCTAATGTTAGCATGCTAACACGCTAACATAAGATGGTGAACATTATACCTGCTAAAGATCAGCCTGTTAGCATTATCAATGTTAGCATGCTGATGTTAGCATTTAGCTCAAAGCACAGCTTCGTCTAATTACAGCCTCACAGAGCTGCAGGCTGAAGAGCGACACACACCAGCGACACACACCAGCGACACACACCAGCGACACACACCAGCGACGTGACGCCGACTCGGCCGGACAAACCTCTTGCTTTCCCCGGATCGGCCCGAAGCCCGACCGCTTCTGTCTGTTCGACGTCCTGCTACCAGCGTCAGATGCTTTTAAATGGCCTCTGAAAAGCCTTTTTCATAACCTTATTTGTTTTATTTTATTGTATTTGTTTGCGTGTGTATGCAGCTTGTTATGTGTGTGTCACGTGTATCTGACGTTTTATGTGTATATACTCTTGTCGATGTAAAGCACTTTGTAATCTTTGGTTTGGATAAGTGCGATATAAATAAACTTTCTTCTTCTTCTTATCATTATTATTATTATTATTGTTATTGTTATTATTGTTATTATTGTTATCATTACAGGCATCAGATGATGACATGATGATTGTTAGAGGAAGAGGAAAAAAGACGAGTTCAGCGGCGCTGCCATGGCAACCGTGGGTACACATCCTGTCCGGATTGGAGGCGACAGGTGTGTGCGTGAGTGAAGGCTGTCTTCTTATTGGCTACCGGCGAGCAGAGCAGTGCATCGTGGGTCGCAGCTGCTTCAATGTCAAATCCAGCTGCTGCAGCTGCACAACACCTCTCTGTCTGTCCCTCCATCCGGCCCACATCAGGAAGTGGTTTCCAAAGAAACTCCCGCTGGACGTCATATGAGGGAGTCCCGAGCCCCGAGTGTGTGTGTGTGTGTGTGTGTGTTCACCTGTGTTTTCTGCATGTGTGTATCAAGTTGTGTGTGTGTGTGTGCGTTTCCGTCAAACACCTCACACACTCTCCAGGCTGCAGCTGAATCTGCAACTCGTCCCTGTCACCTTCGATTTACAGAGACACACTGATCTGTGCGTGCGTGTATGTGTGTTTGTGTGTGTGTGTGTGTGTGCGTGTGTGTGTGTTTGTGTGTGCGTGTGTGTCTGCTTCCCGTCATTGTTACTCGGTGTAATGAGCTCCGATGCACAATAATCAGACAGCGTGTTTGAGTTCTGTCATCATGTAACTGAGTCTGGAGGATCGTCAGGTGGTGTAACTCCGCCCCCCTTCCCACGCCTCCTCTGGCGGCCATATTGGCGGTATGTCAGCCCTGTGAGCAGCTGACAGGTTGGGACCGTGATGTGTCGACGCGACTCCAGACCTCGCTGGTTGCCATTGTTACGAATGCCATTTTCTTAGCTGGTTGCAAACAGCGTTAGCCGGTGTAACTGCAGATTATAACAAAGGCACAAAGTCCGGCGAAGTTTGCATCTCGTTAAAATCGAAAGGGTTTATCGGGATCGGGAACTGCTGCGATGTCTCACTCTGGAGCGAAAGTGTTGGACGACAGAACAAACCGACCTTTTCTGTTTAAAACACGCTTTCATTTGTGCGTCCGCGAGGCGCCGGGCAGCTTTACGGGCGAACACGCTGCCGCTGCAGCCGCTACGATGCGACCCTTCAAAATAAGAGCACTGTTTGTCTCCACTGATGTAAAGTCAGACTGTGACCTCGGTGTCAGCGTTACCAAACGTTATATTAGTCTCTGTCTCTCTCATATAACTGTGTCTGCGTTCAACATTAGGCTGGACAAAGACCCGTTAGTTTCCTGCACACACGCACACACACACTCCAGATGTCAGGGAATAAGGGACACTTAAAGAGCTGGTGAGTTACGTACATCCGAATTTCTCTCTCACACACCAAGTTCAACACAGAGGCAGCCAACTTGGCGGCCGAGCATGACGAGAACAGAGAGAGAGAGAGCGAGGTCGCTCCTCGCCCATAAAGACTCTGCTGCAGCGTCTGCTCGGAGCTTCCTGTTCTGCTCTGTGAAACACCACACAAACAGAAACAAACATCTCAAGTGCAAAACTCTAGAGTTCTCCTTTCTGTACGCTATGTGGCCAAAAGTCTGCGGACACGCCCACCACGGTCTGTTATTCCTGGTTCGGTCAAGGCCCTTTCCACCAAACTCCACTAACTTTTCTTTAAATTTTAGTGTATAACTGTCGAGGTTCATAGACAAAACAGTTGTTTTTTGCTAGTCATCATTATTAGCCGAAGCCTATGGCATTTTACACTGCATAAATTAGCCTAGCAGACTTTTCATCTTCTCATAGCTTAACAACTTACACATTATTTACACTTTTCCTTCCTTTTTCAAGATTTTTTTGGGGGCTTTTTGCTTTATTTGATAGGAACAGCTGAGGAGAGACAGGAAATGTGTGTGTGTGTGTGTGTGTGTGTGGGGGCGCGTTAGGTAACATAACGAGTTGCCATCAGCTCGAGTAATGTTAACTTCACCTGTCTCCCCTCAGCCCCGCCCTCGGTGAAACACAGGGAGCAGACAGAGGAGAGGAGGAGGATTGGACAATTTGGAACCGGTTCTGAACTGGAACCCCTTCTCGGTTCCCATCCCTAGTTGCCACTGATAGCAACCAAAGGCCAAGAAATGGCCAATTTCTCACAGTGGCAAATGGCAACCGTTACTGTCGAGCCCTGATTCATTACAGTAAGCTGAGCACTCAGCCCCCTGCTCTTCCTCAAACTACTTGTCTTTAACAACATGAAGTGTGTAAGAGAGTTACATTTTCTTTCTTCAGAGTATACTGAGGTATAATGTTGTGTTTTAGGACTGATCATCCACCTCGACCTTGCTGCTGTAAACACGCGAGTATTTTTTCTGGACACATTTCCAACTTCAACGTGCCGCACTTTCCTGGTAAAGCTCGGCCTTCGGCTGCCGGCCGGAGAAGAAGAAACAGATGCCGTGACTTCCTGAAGCTGATGGAAGCGCTAAAGTCTTTGGTTTGTCCAGAAACAGAAACCGCTTCAGCTGAGGAACTCACAAAAACATCTGTCCATCTACGCTCAGTCGCAAAACAGAGCAGCAGGTTGCAATGACGGCAAGCAGGCGACTGTGATCAGTGGTCACTGTGCTGGCGGTGTACGAGGAGCTACAGTAGTGTGAGATAGTACGGAGGAAACGTGAGGTGTAACAGGCTGAAATACACATTAAATGGCAGAAATATACTTTTGGCATAAGCTGCTAAAGCCCTGAGGTATCGCGGGACGGTTCGAGGATGAATCTGTCATCTTTGAGTTGTTTCTATGAGATTTCGTGATGTCACAGACACTACGGCCATTATACGAGCGTGTGTGTGCGTGTGTGTGTGTGCGTGTGTGTGTGCGTGTGCATGTGTGTGTGTGCGTGTTGCTCTTCGCATATGAAGTGTGATGAACGCTGCCTCTTCCCATCATCACCTCCAGAGAGATGAGACAGGAAGTCACACCCTAGCACCTCCAACACCCACCCACACACACACACACACACACACACACACACACACACACACACACACACACACACACACACACACAGGATTACCCTAACCTTGAACTGATCGTGAGTTTGTGTGTTTTGTGGTTTTTATACTTTTAGCTGTTTATGTGTGTTTTGGACAACAGGTCCTGCAACTCGTGTGAGCGCCGTGGGATCCGACGCCTCCGCGGTTACGGTTTGTTTGAGCCGAGGCACAAAAACGACCTGGTTAAAGAGCAACGTTACAGTAGGCTGCACGGCAGTGGTGTCACGGTGTACGGACACCCCCTGGAGGACAGGGTCTTCGGTGGGGTCCCGACAGAAGACCAGACTGAAGGAGGATTCTGCAGAATCAGTAAGCAGGTCCCTTCCCTGCGGTGAGGTTGTACTTTTAACGTTCCTCCAGTAAAACATTCGATGAATTCCTGACTGATGGGAATGTTTGGGTTCCCTCTGGTAGCTGTAATACGTAGCCTTGCAGTCTTTGATCAGGGCTAATGGGCCTCTGGGTGCAGTTTTCACACTCGGCTGACTGCAGGGTGTCCACAAACATGCGGAGTAATTATTAAGTTAAAGGCTGAGCTGCAGAGCGTTGATGTTTCATTTCCCTTCAGAGCTGCTGTTCGGTTTCATGTCAGAGGCATCCCTCCATCTGATCCTGCAGCAGTGTTGTTGGACGTTGGACGGTGACACTACAGTAAGTCCCCGGTTTGTGATGAATCACACCTGAGCCTCCCCCAAAATCAATCAAACATGTCAGTCTGCGTCTCCCCCGGCGACTCTGTCGCCTTCCAGATGCGTCACATTTCCTCGAATCCGGTAAACATCACGTTCATTCGATCCATCCGCTTTCTACCAGAGGATTTCTTCACAATCAATCAAAATGTCGACCTGCCTCTCCTCCTCCCGCCGACTCCTTCCTACGATATCAAGGACAAACGCAACGTTTCCAGCAGTTTCCCCACAAGGCGCGAGCCATCACCACGTGCAGCAGGACGAATCAACCCGCTGGGAGTTTCGTCTTTAGTTTCTGATGTGTCTGCACGTTTTGAGCGATGATCGAGGATTATTAACGTCACAAACAAGCTGAGCTGCAGCCAATATTTTCCTGCTAGTGTCCAAGAGCAATATCAACAGATGAGTTCGGGAATCAATCATTGCAAACGGCTTAAACTTCATGTGCAGCGTGTTCCCTGTAGAGAGAGCGAGAGAGAGTAGTTTAGAGCTGCACTAACCATCAACAGTGGCTGTGTAATGTGAAACTATCACCATCTCTGCAGCTCTACAGGGCCTTTTAGCCTCTTTTAGCTCCTAGTTTTGGTTTTGTGGCACATTTACAAATCAAGTTTCCATTCAAATTTAGCACAAAAATTCACCAAATTTCCAGAAACTCGTTAAAAGAAAACGTTATTTAGAGGGATTTTTTAATGCATGCATTTAAAATGTGCCTAAAAACAGGTGGATGGAAACACACTTACACACACACGCACAGTATGGTTTGTTTTCATCAAACAAGCTCCGATGAAGCCGCTGAACGCTACCTGCTCGGCAGCAGACAGCAGGCGGGCGCAGCCAGAGAGCAGCTGCTGAGCGTAGCGGAGCATCTAGCTGCTAAAGAGCCAGATGTTTTCAGCAGCTGCAGCAGCTGCTGCTGCTAAAGAGCCAGCGCTGCTGAACGTAGCGGAGCATCTAGCTGCTAAAGAGCCAGATGTTTCCCTCAGCAGCTGCTGAACGTAGCGGAGCATCTAGCAGCTAAAGAGCCAGATGTTTCCCTCAGCAGCAGCTGCTGAGCATCTAGCTGCTAAAGAGCATCTAGCAGCTAAAGAGCCAGATGTTTCCTTAATATACTATAAAGGAAGAATGGAACCCTGAGGAACCCCACAAGTAATTGAGAACATGCAGACATCACTAAAAAGAAGTCTTACATTAGAAGTCAGATGATCAGACAGGTCGGAAATAATCATTTTCCAAATCATCCATAGATTTCCTTCCTTCCAGGCGGCCAGACGTTTTAGTTCATGTCTTGAAACTTGCTGCAAATAGATAATCCATTACAGGCAATATTTAGATACCTATATTCTGTGTCAAAGTCAGATATGTCGGTGAGATAAAACAGCTGTCAGTGACTTTTTTGAATTCTCTCCCTGTTGGTGCGTTCAAGGACATGCCGACAAATGATGAAGACGAGTTCTGTCCCAGAAGACAAAGCCAGAAGCAAACACTGAAGCCGTGAAAAGGAAACTATAATATTAGGTATAACACTATAATACATATATTGAAAGATGTTGGCGTTGTCCTTGAACGCACCGACGGAATAACTGATCGACAAAATGAGACTCTGATTGTCGTCAATGCTTCTCTTGTTAGGAAATTCGCTAGTGTGGCTGGAAGATGTCAGCTCAGCTAAAACTACTCACACAATTCAAACATTGATGTTGTTTTATTATCAGTTTTTTACAATCGCTATGACAGTTTTTTCAATACATTTAACAAGTTTCCTAAACTCGTAACACGGTTAGCACAACATCCGTCTTTGTAGGCTGTACACTTAACACATGTCTTGTTGCTTTGATACAAAATGCACACAGTCAACACCGATTTAAAACGCTTGAACGCTTTTACACACAAGCTCAAAGACCAAAACAACTTTACACTTTACAGTCAGATTTACAAACGCTTTCACGCTGCATGTCAGAACAGAGAACATCGTGTTCTGAACGTAACTTCAACAGGCTGAAGTCAAAGCGAACAGCTGCAAACACAAATATATTCCCTGTGTTTTATTCCACTGCTAATGAGAAACAGCTGATTGCAGTTATGCAAATATATAAATCGCAGCTGATTCCCATCAGGAACCGCACTCAGGTGCTTCAGTCACATGATCACATGTTCTGAAAGAACTCTTTGGGCTGATCTTCTGTGGACAAGGAACAATATACATGCATTTACTAAACCCAACGAAACAACGATGTAGAGGCTTCAGAAGAAACTACAAAACTCAATCTGTGATCAATAACAGCTGTCTGCTGTATCAGGGCAGGCCTGACTCACAGAAGACTGCAGTTTCTGTCGTTTCAGCTGCTGATAGTGTTTCTCTGTCACTGTGTTACGACTGACTAAATGTTCCTGTTGGAAGAGAACATGTGTTAGTGTTTTGAATAATTATTTGATTGTAAAACATGTTTGCAGTGTTTTGTTAGACGCAGTGTATTGTGTGTTAGTTTATTATTGTATTTTGAAAATTAGTTTTGGGGGATTAGTTTACAGTGTGTGATTTTGAAGCATGAAATTAACCATTTTGCCAGTTGTGTGTGTTTTAGGTGTGTTGGTGCGTTAAGAGTTTCGGAAACTTGTTAAATGTCAAAAATAGTGATTGTAAAAACCTGTAAAAGCAGCTGCTCATAAAACAGTTTATTTTCAGAGCGCAATAAGCAATCGTTACAAAGCAGCGACCGTCGAGACAATCACACCAAAGACCACGGGTTCGTTCTGTGTTGTTCAGAAACGCTGATGTGAACGTGACTTCAGTTTGTTCAAACACACACCCGGTTTGTTCACTGATTCAAGGAGCAGAACAGTTTCAGCTGATCTTCAGCTGGATTTAACGTTTCTGCCTGAATTCTGCAGTTTACAGTAATAATAATTATAATAACACATTCAGAAATGATATTCCCGTGTGTACAGTGGCGTTTAGCATTATCGTTCAGTCGAGTTTTTAACATAAAGAGCTGTGTTCGGTGCTCGTTAATCAGCAGCACCTGAAAGCAGAATTCGAAATGTTTTGTATATTAATGTATTTTGTGTAGAATTTATAATATGAACTCTTTTGCTCATTTTTCTTCTCAAACTTTTGTCCAAAGTGATTCTGTGATCAGTGTGTTAGACAGGCTCGTGGATTCCCTCTCAGCCAATCAGGACACTTCATTCTGAGCCACCGCCCTCGACTCCAGCAGCGTTTTGATGACGTCATCATCGTAGGACAAGATGTCTCGCAGCACCTGCACAGTGTGCTGGCCAATCAGAGGAGGGGGCGTCGGCTCACCGGGGGCGAAGGTGCTGAAACGAACCGCCGGACCTGAAGACAAACAAACAGGAAGTCAACCAGAGACCACGAGCATTTATTTTAAATGAATGTCTGTGTTCAGCGCTCAGATAAAGCTGTACTATAATGTCTCACAGAGGGCTGTCGCGATAACCGTGATATTTAAAAACGAAATACTGATATCATGTTAATAATACGCATATGATAATATCGTGTAAATAATCCAGTGTCTCTTAAATCATTTCCGTTTCTTTCCGTTCTCGCTTTGTCATAGTAGACAAAGACAAAACACAATAAACAAAGCTAGAGATGAATTTGACTGATTATTATTTTGCTTTTTTCCCCCAGATTCTCTGTAGATATCGCGATAATATTGTTACCGTGAATTCTTGTGGCCACGATAATCGCGTAGTGAAAATGTGATATTGTGACTCGCGATACATTTAGCATAATGTACATTTCCACGTCACTACCAGCAGTGACAAAATTAAATACTTCCAGTGCTTTAGACTGTCAACACACACACACACACACACACACACACACACACACACTCCCAGCAGTGAAAACCACAAGCGTCCGAAACAATCATGTTTTCTCCTTCTTCATCCTCCTCTTCATCATCATCAAAACCACCCTCATCCACTCTGTGTGTGTGTGTGTGTGTGTGTGTGTGTGTGTGGTTTCCAGCAGTAAGTATCCTCTCCTCATCGTAGAAAAGGTTTCAGTCGTAGTCGTCTGGACGCTGTTTTAAGAATCAAGACGTTTCGGCTCCCATCCGGAAGTCATTCTCAATTGTGAAAATGGTCTGAGAACTCAGAAATTTAAGCTACTCTGTGTTGCTTAAGCCCCGCCCTCGGGGAGGAGTCTACCTGAGTGTCTGCTGTTTACCTGCCTAGTTTCACCTGAAACTGACCTAATAGTTTCCATGATGGCCCAGTAATCAGTAATCAGGCCTATTGTTTTCTGGCTGCACCATTTCTGTTTGAACAGAAATGGTGGTCTGAGATTCAATCTGCCCAAAGTTTACCACAGTGTGTTAACACCGTGGTCAAGCCAATCACATGCTAATCAGGTACTTAACAGTGATGAGGGAGGTGCAGCCAGAAAACAATAGGCCTGATTACTGATTACTGGGCCATCATGGAAACTATTAGGTCAGTTTCAGGTGAAACTAGCTATTAACAGAGACTCAGGTAGACTCCTTCCTGAGGGCGGGGCTTAAGCAACACAGAGTAGCTTAAATTTCTGAGTTCTCAGACCATTTTCACAATTGAGAATGACTTCTGGATGGGAGCCGAAACGTCTTGAATCTGAAAACAGCGTCCAGACGACTACGACTGAAACCTTTTCTACGATGGACCACTCCTGGACGAATGAGGGACGACACCGTCCTCTCCTCATATTACCTTTATTTGCATGTCAGCCATGTTGGAAAAGCAGCTGTATGAGACAAGTTATAAAACAACAGCCGCCACCGATGAACCCGATGATCAATAAATAATCAGAAACATTAACGAGTCAAAGAGAAAACCACCGGCGGAGTTTGTACTCAGATCTTTTATCAAAGTAAAAGTCCTGCGTCGAAAGTGTTTATCAGCTAAATGTACTTGCAGAACACTTTGTGATTTATGAAATATATTATTAGTGATGTGTTCGCATGTAAGCAGCATTGTAATGATGTCGAGGCAGAACTAACTTTGTTATACACTTTCTATGCGTGCTTTAATAACTATCATGTTGAACTCCAGCTGCGAGAAGTTCAACAGCTCCCTCTGAACTGCAGCGCAGCAGCAGGAAACCGTTCGGTACCCGAGTAAAGCCGTTAAAAAGATCGTACATGTGCGATAAACACACCGCAGAAGAAGAGGGTAGCGAAACCCCGGCGTTGTCGGGGCGGAGCTCCTCCACAGACACGCAGTGAAGATTACTACACTCGTCACTGTAAGATAAAACCACCAGATCTCTCTCTGCGCCCCTCTTTTGGATCAGCTGAGTCTCTAAGCTGCTCTTTTAAAAACTTCTCAAAACCCGTTTTTTCCAGCTTGCCGTCCCTGCGGCGGGGCTGTAATTCATTTTGCCGGATCTATATCCTGTGCAGCACTTTGTAACTTTGTTTTAAAAGCTGCTCTATAAATAGAATTTTACTTATTTACTTACTTCTACCTTCTGATGAGCGAGCGAAGCTTCAGAAACTCTGCGACCATAAAACATGGATGCAACATGGAGCCAGAGGGACTCTAAAACACACAGAGAGGACGACGATAACGGGATTCAGCGACGAAGACGTCACCGACGACGCCTCGGACCTCTCTCTCCTTGTCACATCACTCTTTACCAACTCTTTTATTTTTTTTGTTTTAAATATCACCTGCCTGTGTGTGTGTGTGTGTGTGTGTGTGTGTGTCACCCGAACACACTCGTTACAGCAGCTTCCTGTGTGTTTTTAATAAGCAGACCACTGCAGAGTCTTCTTTATTAACATTCACATGCAGATGCACAAAGGCTCGCTCGTCTTTTCTTTGTGTTGATGCTGGTTTAGAGGAAGGAAGGAGAAAGGAAAGGGAGGAAGGAAGGGAGGAAGGGAGGGAGGAAGGAAGGGAGGGAGGAAGGAAGGGAGGAAGGAAGGAAGGGAGGAAGGGAGAGGAGAGGAGGGAGGGAGGGAGAGAGGGAGGGAGGGAGGGAGGAGGAGGGAGGGAGGAGGGAGGGAGGAGGAAGGGAGGGAGGGAGGGAGGAAGGAAGGAAAGAAGGAAGGAAAGAAGGAAGGGAGGAAGGGAGGAAGGAAGGGAGGAAGGAGGAGGGAGGAGAGGAGGAAGGGAGGAGGAAGGAGGAGGAGGAAAGAAGGAAGGAAGGAAGGAAGAAAGAAGGAAGGAGGAAGGGAGGAAGGAGGAGGAAGAGAGAGGGAGGAAGGGAGGGAGGAAGGAAAAGAAGGAAGGAAGGAAGGAAAGAAGGAAGGAAAGAAGGAGGGAGGAAGGGAGGAAGGAGGGAGGAGGGAGGAGGAGGAAGGAAAGAAGGAAGGAAGGAAAGAAGGAAGGAGGGAGGGAGGGAGGAGGAGGAGGGAGGAGGAAGAGAGGGAGGAAGGAGGGAGGAGGAAAGAAGGAAGGAGGAAGAAGGAAGGGAGGAAGGGGAAGGAGGAAGGAGGAAGGAGGGGAGAAGGAAGGAAGGAAGGAAGGAAGGAGGAAGGAAGGGAGGAAAGGAAGGGAGGAGGGAGGAGGGAGGAGGAGAGGGAGGAGGGAGGAAGGAGGAGGAAAGGAAGGAAGGGAGGAAGGAGGAAGGAAGGAAGGAGGAAGGAAGGAAGGAAGGAGGAAGGAAGGAAGGAAGGAAGGAAGGAAGGAAAGGAAGGAAGGAAGGAGGGAAGGAAGGGAGGAAGGAAGGAAGGGAGGAGGAAGAGGAAGGGAGGAGGGAGGAAGGAAGGAAGGAAGGAGGGAGAAGGAAGGGAGGAAGGAAGGGAAGGAAGGGAGGAAGGAGGAAGGGAGGAAGGAAGGAAGGAAGGAAGGGAGGGAGGAAGAGGGAGGAAGGGAGGAAGGAAGGAAAGGGAGGAAGGGAGGGAGGAAGGGAGGGAGGAAGGAAGGAAAGAAGGGAGGGAGGAAGGAAGGAGGGAGGAAGGAAAGAAGGGAGGGAGGAAGGAAAGAAGGGAGGAAGGAGGAAGGGAGAGAAGGAGTCCGGGGGAACAAAACAGTTTATTTCGGGAAACTCACAACAATCGTCAGTTTTTTTAAAGAACAGCACTAATGAGCTGAACTCTCACAGTCAGTGTGTGTGTGTGTGTGTGTGTGTGTGTGTGTGTGTGTGTGTGTCTGAGCCCACACGTGCATGATCACACGAGCAAGTGTGTGTGTGTGTGTCGGCCTGCATGGTTTTATGCATGACTGTGTCTGTTCGTGTGTGTGTGTGTGTGTGTGTGTGTGTGTGTGTGAACAGTGCTTCTATTTTCACCCCATTAGCAACCTGTTTTCCCCTTCAATGACACGTGTGTGTGTGTGTGTGTGTGTGTGTGTGTGTCTGTTCGTGTGTGTGTGTGTGTGTGTGTGTGTGTTGGTAGGGGTGTCAGGGCAAATAATTAAGGAATAAGATTATGTAATGCTTCTATTCATCGATCACATTTCTTTAGTTTCTCCAGCTGTCCGTCACAGAAGCCGTCGACATTTCAACAGTAACAACAACAGCTGTTCTTTCCTGTTTGGATACGAATATTGTTGTTTATTCAGGCGGCCTTTAAAGAACACCATTTCCCATAAGCCCTTTGCAGGCTGAACGCCACGGCTCGGCACGAGAGGTGAGACACTTACAGAAGATAGACAGGAAGTGATGTCATGAGTTCGGCTCCCTATTCCTTCTGTGTGGGAGCCAAAGAAAGAAGGAGGGAGGGAGGGAGGAAGGGAGGGAGGAAGGAAGGAAGGAAGGAAGGAAGGAAGGAAGGAAGGGAGGGAGGGAGGAGGAAGGAAGGAAGGAAGGAGGAAGGAAGGAAGGAAGGAAGGAAGGGAAGGAGGGAGGAAGGAAGGAAGGAGGGAGGAGGGAGGGAGGAAGGAAGGAGGAAGGAAGGAAGGAGGAGGAAGGGAGGGAGGAAGGAGGAAGGAAGGAGGAAGGAGGGAGGAAGGGAGGAAGGAAGGAAGGGAGGAGGAAGGAAGGAAGGAAGGAAGGAAGGAAGGAGGGGAAGGAAGGGAAGGAAGGGAGGGAGGAGGGAGGAAAAGGAGGGAGGAGGGAGGAGGAGGAAGGAAGGAAGGAAGGGAGGAAGGAAGGAAGGAAGGAAGGAAGGAAGAAGGAGGGAGGAAGGAAGGAAGGAAGGAAGGGAGGGAGGGGAGGAAGGAAGGAAGGAAGGAAGGAAGGAGGGAGGAGGAAGGAGGAAGGGAAGGAAGGGAGGAAGGAGGAGGGAGGAAGGAGGGGAGGAGGAGAGGAAGGAGGGAGGGAGGGAGGGAGGAGGGAGGAGGGAGGGAGGAGGAAGGAGGGAGGAAGGGAGAAGGAGGAGGAGGAGGGGGAGGAGGAGGAAGGAGGAGGAGGAAGGAAGGAGGAGGGAGGGAGGAAGGAAGGAGAGAGGGGAGGGAGGGAGGGGAGGAAGGAGGAAGGAAGGAGGGGGAGGAGGAGGGAAGGGAGGGAGGAGGGAGGGAGGGAGGGAGGAGGAGGAGGAGGAGGAGGGAGGAGGGAGGAGGGAGGAGGAGGGGGGAGGGAGGGAGGAGGGAGGGAGGAAGGGAGGAGGAGGAGGGAGGAGGAGGAAGGAGGAGGAGGGAGGAGGAAGGAAGGGAGGGAGGAGGGAGGGAGGGAGGAAGGAGGAGGAGGGAGGGGGAGGGGGAGGGAGGGAGGAGGAGGGAGGGAGGAGGGAGGAAGGGGAGGGGAGGAAGGGAGGGAGGGAGGAAGGGAGGAGGAGGAAAGGAGGAAGGAGGGAGGAGGAAGGGAGGAAAGGAGGGAGGGGAGGAAGGAGGGAGGAAGGAGGAGGGAGGAAGGAGGGAGGAGGAGGAAGTGAGGAAAGGAGGGGAGGGAGGAAGGAGGGGAGGAGGAAGGAGGAAGGGAGGGAGGAAGGAAAGGAGGAAGGAGGAGGGAGGAAGGAGGAAGTGAGGAAGGAGGGAGGGAGGAGGAGGAGGAGGAGGGAGGGAGGAGGGAGGGGAGGAGGAGGAGGGAGGAGGGAGGAGGGAGGAGTGAGGGAGGAAGGAAGGAAGGAAGGGAGGAGGGAGGAGGGAGGGGAGGGAGGGAGGAGGGAGGGAGGGGAGGGAGGAAGGGAGGGAGGGAGGGAGGGAGGAGGGAGGGAGGAAGGAGGAAGGGAGGGGGGAGGGATCTCTGTAAAACACCTGATGTTGTTCTCTGGTGAAAACCTTTGCATTTAAATGTTATATATTTTCTAATAATCGCTAAATAGATTATATTAATTTAGCTTTTTAAATTGACTTTATATTTTATATATATAATATATAGATATATTTCGTATTATATTATATATATTTACATTTTTATTTATTAAGTGCTTTTTTTTACAATTACCGTGACATAATATTACATATTCTGTATTTGTTAAATTGTAATTATTTACCACTAAAAGCAATTAATAATAAGTTATTGGTATATTGTATTGATTCCCTTTCTTTGAATGTCTTCCAGCCCACGAGGGCCGCTGGCGCCACCGACAGGACAGACTTCAGCGAGGCGTCTCGTCTACCTGCAGCCGCTCACCTGTCCGTCACATTTCATCCATTTCCTGTTTCCCCCCAATTACACATCGTCAGCTGTCACGCCTTTAATGGACACACACACACACACGCACACACACACACACACGCACACACACGCACACACACACACACACACACACACACACACACACACACACACACACACACACACACACACACACACACACACAGAGGAATGCCATGGAGAGGCCAGCCAATGGATGTCCTGAGCTGCACGTTTTAACGCTCAATTAAACTCGGTACAGACAACACACACACACACACACACACACACACACACACACACACACACACACACACACACACACACTTGTGTCTGGTGTTGTTTACTAAACAAAAATGGAGAGAATGACAAAGTGGAGAGCAAACAAAAGGATATTGTTCAGGCGGTGATTAGACAGATTCCTCTCGCATTTTGGTTCGGTGTAAATAAAAAGAAGATTACAGAAGTGGAGCATCATGGGACGTCCTGTTGTATGTTACCTGTGTGTGTGTGTGTGTGTGTGTGTCTTTCACCATCTCTCTCTCTCTCTCTGAATGAAACCAGGACCAGAGTCTCAGAGCCTCCAGAGTTGCAGAACTGGTCTCAGAGTTTGGAGGCTGACAGCTGAGAAATACTCTGATGAAGCTCTGAGGAGTGAAAGCGAGCTGAGAGGAAGTGACGTGACGTTTGTCTCGCTCTCTTAATAACCTGACACGAACGCAACACACACTACCTGCCTCTGCTCAATATGAATGTCTCCCTGCTGGGCCAGAAACACACACACACACACACACACACACACACACACACACACAGGTTAGAAGACAGATTACAGTGTAAAGACATGGTGGTGGACAAACAGCTTCCTCTTAGTGGAAACACACTGAGATCCATCAAACCGACCGAGCAGGAGAGTCCCAACGGACGTGTGTGTGTGTGTGCGCGTGCGTGTGTGTGTGTGTGTGTGTGTGTGTGTGTGTGTGTGTGTGTGTGTGTGTGTGTGTGTGTGTGTGTGTGTGTGTGTGTGTGCGTGTGTGTGTGTTTGGCTGCTGAACAGGATCCTGTAGTTTTAATGAGAAATATTTGTTTGTGTACCTGCAGGGAAATACATATCGGGACTGTCCCAGCGGTGTGTGTGTGTGTGTGTGTGTGTGTGTGTGTGTGTGTGTGTGTGTCAGCAGGACATCAATAACAGTGCCCCAATGCACAGAACAACACCACTTCTTGGAAAATGTCATTTAACAAGTTGGTGTCAAAAACAGAAGGTTAAGGGTCAGAGAGGAAAAGTGTGTGTGTGTGTGTGTGTGTGTGTGTGTGTGTGTGTGGGTGCACGCTGACCGGGCACAGCGATGCGTCCTGCTGTCGGATGGTCCATCTCCTGTATGAGACCGTTGTGTTTCACCTGCAAACAAACAAGCAAACAAAGTATAAGTCTGGTGAGTCGACAGTTTTCGCTCGCTCGCCGCTCTGTCGCCCTGGGCGACATGTTGCTTCATCACCACGAACACACACACTGGAGTTTATTCTGCCTCCGCCCCACACACACCGTCCTGCTGCCCCAAACACTCACTACAGCACCACATGTGGATTCATCCGCCGCTGGAAATAGTCCCCAACAGACGCTCTGTTTCCTCCTGTTGGTCTGATAGAAACTCCAGCGAGCAGCTGTTTGAGGAAACTACTGAGCCTTTTTAAACAGGAAACTGTAGATCTGTGTTTTTAAAGATCTTCAGCAGGAACCAATGGGCTCGCAGCTGAGAGCCGCAGACAGGAAGTCAGACGGCACTGAGGGACGGACCGACGTGTTAAGCTAATTTTATCTCATCTCCAAACGAAATAAACCTCCACAGATCTGCATTTCTAGATACAAAAGGGTCAGTGGGAACTCGTGTTTTTTGTGATTTGGACAAACTGACATTTAAATAACTAAAGGTTGAGTGTGTCTGTTAACAAATACTGTACTAAAAAAAATACTAGTTGAAGATTTTAATGACGCAAATGAAAACTAAATAAAAACTAACCTTTGAGTGAATAAAAACGGAACGATAATACGAAACGTGGACACTGATAAGAAGAAGATCCTCTTCCTCAGAAGCCGAGTTCGATTTTCAAAAGACTAAAACAAAACAACAATCAATGTGAATAAAAGTTATATGGATTTAGAAGACGCAAACGGATGCAAATTCACTCTAGAAACAGCAAACGGCGGCGAGGATGCGTCTGCGCGAGCCGAACCGGAGACTTTCTGACGCCACTTCATGCAGTCGACGCGTTTCTGGTGAGTTCAGAGATCAGACGGTGGATTCAGGATCAGCCTGAACACGTTCGGTGTCCGGGAAAGTTGTGGAAACAAAGTTTGACCGACACAGTTATGTAAGAAAACACGCAGCCCGTCAGACCCTTGGCACACACGCTCTGCCTCCGTGCAGTCAGGGGTGATGATGGGATGAGTGGTTTCCTCCCGCCCTCGTCCCGCGCGCACGACTTCCTCTATAAATATGGAAGAACTACGACTGACGCAGCCACCGCCTCCTCTTCGCCCTCCTCACCCCTCCACCTCTCAGTCCGTACCGGTGGGACGACAGAGGACACGGATCAGCCTCTCCGAGCCTTTAGGGTTTTTGTTACGTAATCCTCGGATGTGACTGAATCTCTTTGGGTTTTGGACAAAACAAGACGTTTGAGGACGTCACCTTGGACTCACTCGGTGTTTGAGGATTCGACAGGTAACAGGTGAGGTGAAGATGTGTCCGTGCAAGCGAAAAACGAGCGCTTGTCCCACAGCTTTATGAATCGACGAGTCAAAGAGACGAGAGGGAGGATGAGAGGAACCGGAAGGAAGGAACATGATTCACATGTGGTCCTAACACACCTTTACCTCTAACACCCAGAGGTCACGTCCGGTGCACAGAGGTCATATTCAAATCGCTGTCCAGAACACAAATGTCATGTTGGAGCCTCAGAGGTCACGTCTGAATCAGCAGCAGGACGCGTGACTGAAGTCGACATCACCGCTGGCTATTTTCAACAGTCGAGTAAGAGAGAAAGACAGACAAAAATAACCATGGCAGTCTTTGTCCCGGTCGTCCCGACCTGTGTTCAGCTCTCAGTGACCTGGAAGTCTCTTCGAGCAGCGACAGATTCAGGGGAGCTAAAAAAAGCCACATCACAGGCAGGAGGCTGCCGACGGACTGCTGCCTGCTCCGGCTGCTTTTACAGAAACACCCGAATCACTGAGGCCACAACAAAACATCTGACGCACAGCGCGTCGCGGGCAGCGGGAAAGGACTTCTGATGAGATGAGGACAGGGACGCAGCAGCTGGAGCCTCTCGCAGTTCTGTTCTTTGACGTATTTCTGAGTCAGAGTCAAACATAATGTGTTGGTGATCCAGTCTCTGGGACTCTGTGGAGATGCGACCTGTCCTGAATTAGCTGAATAATCTTATTAGTTTGTTCAACAACAATTTCAAAAATCTATTAATCATTCAAGTCAATTCTCAATTAAAAATGTTTTTTTTTTCTGGTTGCAGCTTCTCCAATGTGAATATTTGCTGCTTTATATCCCTGTAATCTGAATATTATTTGGACTGCTGAGCAGGAAGCGTTCAGAGGCTTCTCACAGCTTCTTCTTCTCTGAGAGCCGAGAGCGAACCAGCAGACGAACAGCGAGCGCCGTGAAGCCGAGCGGAGCTGCAGGCTCAGCTGATGGTTCAGCAGCAGAGACGCCGTCACAGTGTCGCTTCATACACCGTTATTATATAAATACAGATGATATATATAAAACATGTAATATGATATCGCCTCTCTTTTCTCTCTGCATGCCGTCTGTATCTAGATATCTTGACTGGAACCGGCCAGACCACATCAGGAGGCGGTCTGTCTCACATGGTGACTGGACCTCACTCAGGCGGACATGACACCTGTGCAGCGGGAACTCATTCTTAGGACGACTCCGCCTCTTCCTGCGATCAGATGTCTGATCCCAGTGTGGGCGGAACGGAGATGATGTGAACGCTTACTGATACCGGGCCTGAGATCACACGTCATTCTCATGTCCCGCTGATTGCAGAGGACGTAACACACACCTCCCAAATCTTAACAACGCAGCACGTGGTCCGGAGTATCAGGCAGGGCGATTGGCCGTCCAACTCCCGTCGGGAGACGCGTTTGAAACAGGAAGAAGAACAGAAACGTCGTACTGAAAACGTGCTGGAATAGGAACGTTTTGGGGGAACGGTTGAGGGCGCGGGCGAAGCTGCGGGGTAAACATCCACCTAGCAACATGGACACAAACACACTTACTTCATATTGCCTCAGATTCACACACATGTTTGTCTTCCTCGCTCTGACGCCAAATACCTCAGTAAGTTGTTCGGTTATACACCTGTCCTGATCTCCCTCCCGCTCTCCACAGGACGAACCCTTCAGATTTGAACGGCTCCGTGACCTTTCCTCTAGCGCCCCCCTCAGGACACGCTTTACATTTGTAGCTCCACTGCTCATAAGTCTCCATAAATAGATTTGCATTGTTGGAACTCTTTTGTGATAAACCGAGTGGCCATGAGCCGCGGCTTACAGAAAAGACAAACAACTGATACAGTGATACAGTATCTACCACACACACACACACACACACACACCCTTGTACTTCTATCTTTGTGAGGACCATCATTGACATAATGCATTCCCTAACTAAGTGCCTGCCCTTAACCCTGACCGTAACCTAACTGACCTGACCCGTAAAACCAAGTCTGAACCTTCAAACTGCCCTTTGAGGTTGTGAGGACCGGCCAAAATGTCCTCACTTTGTATGTAAAAAACGCGGCTCAGTATGTAGCAAGTACAAGCACACACACACACACACACACACACCCTTCATCTCCAGGGGGGAAACTTTAATAAGAGCCAAACGCTGATCGATGGCTTTAATTTAAACATCAAACATGACACACTGTGCAGGAAGTCAACCAGTGCTAAGTGAATTACACTGTGTGTGTGTGTGTGTGTGTGTGTGTGTGTGTGTGTGTGTGTGTGTGTGTGTCGGCTGCATGTACCTGTACACAGTATCAGTATGTATGTATAACATACATGCATTTAGAATATAAAACCAATCTTTCTGGTCGTTTTGAAGGCGGGACAAACGTTTTCAAGCCGAAGCTCATAAAACAGAGCAGCCTCGCCTCGTGTTGTTGTTGCTACGGAAACCACAAGATCAGCTGATGATTTGAAACCAGCTGACAATGGGAGCCTTTTGGATGTATCACAGTTTCGTATTTCCGCAGAGAGCGTCACGGCGTCAGACTCAGATGCTCAGCAGCGCCGCGCTTCGTCGCGACAGACGGCCAAACGAAACGAGGCCTCGTAGCATTCTGCTGTCGGTGACACGAGAGCTGCGGATCCAAACAGACACGAAGGAGGTTTCACGAGTCGGTGAAAGCCGACTGTCACGTACAGGAAGAAAAACGGCGCCACCAGGCCAAAGTCGGACATGTTTAACCCAGCAGCCTCTGCGTCGGGCTTTACGTGTGCTCTTGTCTTTGTTTTTGAACCTGTGAGGTTTAAGTCGTTTAAGAATCTTCTCCAGAACAAACGCCGCCTTAAACGAACCTTCGCCGTGCGCGGATATCGTACAAATTGGTATTTTTTAAAACATCTGCCTAGAAGCTCATGTTCGGTTTCGTGGAATATTCTGCTAAATGTTTTGACAACTGACGACAAAACAAAAACAAAATCGAAGTTAAAGGTTTACACAGGACACACGGGCCGGCTCCTCCCTTTAACATCCTGATAGACAGTGTGTGTGTGTTTATGTGTGAGTGTGTTTATGTGCGAGTGTGTTTATGTGTGAGTGTGTTTATGTGCGAGTGTGTTTATGTGTGAGTGTGTTTGATGTGTGCGCCTGTATTTGTGCATGCGTGCATACGAGTGTAACAGTATGATTGCATGCATGTGTGTGTGTGTAATCCTATCTGCTTGTTATGCAGGGTATCATTACATCCATATGGTCATCACACACACACACACACACACACACACACACACACACACACTTCAGGTCAAACACATTGTTGAACTTCCAGTTGTTGTTTTTTTCCAAACAGTAAAGCAGAAAGAGAATTAAAGGGACAAATAGTTTGGGAATTAAAAACACAAACAGACTGAATAAACCAGCGAAGAAGAAACTGCGAGAGCACAACACGACGTCGTCACTTTGCTGTAATCCGCTGAAACCTCCAATAACTGTGAGAATATGAATATGGCTTGTGGTGCTGCCTGTGCTGTATTAAAGGCCCGGCCTGATATTCGTGCGGCTGCTCCTGCGCTCTGCCTAGCTTAGCACGAAGAGTAGCAGCAGGGGGGCGAGCTGTGTGTGAAGACACACACACACACACACACCGTGTGCTGGAAGTGTACAGGGGAACGTGGATTTGTGACGTTTTGGTATTAGATATTTCTATATTTATACCATTTTTAATAGTTATTCTTTGTGACTTTCTCTGTTTCTATTTCTTATTCTGTTTTCAGCCACGCTAGCAGCTGGGCTCTGTGTACTCTGACTCCACTGGACGAATATCTCAACTCAACACACTCCGCTTCAGACGAACTCAAACAAACACAGACTCACACTCGCAAAAACACGTGTGTGTGTGTGTGTGTGTGTGTGTTTAAAACAACAGAGACCTTTTTGTTTAGGAAGGGCTGTTTCTGTTATTGTGTTCTGAACACTTGAATTCACCCGGAAGGTTTGTTGTGTTTTGAGCCATGCTAGCGGCCAGGCTGCACTTCAGCATGTACTGGACGGACTGCTGCAGAGATGCACGCTCCCCAGAGGATCAGTCTGAACAGACGATGACTTTAGTGATCGTCTGACTTTAGCTCCACCATGAAGTTCACATTTGTGGTTTTGACTGAAACATCAGCAGCTGCTGGACTGTGATGAGACGTGCTTCATCGTTCATGCTCCCCTCAGGATGAACTGTAATAACTCTGCTGATGCTCTGACTTCTCCTCTAGCGCCACCATCAGGTCGACATGTTAACGTGTCCGACACTTTGGTTTCTGACCAAACACCTGCAGAGCTGCTGACGCTCCCATCAGCCTCAGCTGCACTCTGTGTTCACTGCTAACCAGCTAATGCTAACAGGCTAAACTATCATGGGGAACACGGTAAACATTATACCTGCAGAACATCAGCATGTTAGCATTGTCACTGTGAGCATGTTAGCATGCTGATGTTAGCATTTAGCATGTTATGCAGCCAGAGCAGCTAGCATGTAGACTGTAAAGAGCCGTCCACACCGAGAACAATAACTCCACCGATGACGGCTGTCCACACCGGTGAACGCTAACGCTCTGTAAACTGCAGCTGTGTCGCACGCCGGGCAGCTTAGGAAGAAACATAATGATGATCTGTTACTGCTGAACGCTGCGCAGAGAAACTAAACGAAAACCTGAAAGATATGGGTATTTAATGTGTAATTTGCAGCCTAATATTACGTTATGTAAGCGTTTGATAAGTAGAGTAAACCATCTAAAAGGCGTTTCCCATACGGCGTCAGTTAGCTTACATAAAAGAGGAAGGCTACGGTTAGAAACCAGTAATTAAGCTAATTGATGGGACCCAAATTGGATGGATTCTGATTGGCTGTCAGTGTTTCCGTCGTTCATCAAACCGCTCTGAAGTGTCGTTATAGTTGCGGTGTGGACTCCACCTTCCACTTAGAGCGATGTTTAAAATGACATATTTCTAGTTAGTTAGCGCTCTCGGTGTGGTTCGATCTTAGTTATTTACCGTGTGCTGACAGTTATATACAGCATGTAGTCACACGTTTGTTCGTCTGACAACCAAGTTAACAAACGTCCGTGTTTCTACAGCTGAGGGAAGTTTTCAGTTTCTCTTCCTCGTTCATGTCTGTCTGTGACTGCAGTGTGTGTTGAGGGTTAAAGGTGACTTCTCTCTACTTGTCCCTGTATTACGTTCAATAAAGAACATCAAACGTCACACTGAAACACACACACACACACACACACACACGTGTTGGAAGACATGGTGTGTGTTTGACTCTAATCTAAATGTTATTGATCTGCGGCTGCACGGCTTAAAACTTCACCTGCCACGTGTGTGTGTGTGTGTGTGTGTGTGTGTGTGTGTGTGTGTGTGTGTGTGTGTGTGTGTGTGTGTGTGTGTGTGTGTGTGTGCCATGTGTGTTTTGCCAGCGGTGGTGGAAAAGGAAAAGCCTGATGGATCCAGATCCAGAACCACAGAGAGAGTCTGTAGGCAGTTACCAGGCCTGATCAAAAGACACACACACACACTGATCACAGAACAGCTTTGTGGTTTACCGCCACGTGCCTCCTCTTCCTCCTCGCTTCCTATTCCCCTTATTTCCTTTATTTCCTTCCTCTTCAGTCTCTTTTTCTGTCCATTTCCTCAGGCAGCTCTGCCTCTGCCTCTGCTAAGAAGTGTAAACTGCTCTGCAGGGAGCGGCTCCAGTTAGCTGGATCTGATGAAGATCTTTAATCATCAGAGTCATGTCTGTTTGCCGTCTGCACCACTGTTTGAGACTTACGCTAAAAAACATATTTCCGCGACTGGAGGACGAAAGGAATAACCAGACGATCTGGAACTGTTTCATCAGAGATTATTACAAGTTGGACGCAGCCAGAAGTTCACACACAGACGATCAAGAATGAGGTCACACCGGTGTACGCAGCCTTTTGATACGCTGACCAATCAGAAGTCAAGCTTTGAGTAGAGGAAACTCATCAGGTCTATAAAACGGTTTCTGAGCTTAAAGAACAAATCAGTCGTCATAAATGACCTTGAACTCCTGTCATCCCTCCGTCACTGCGGCCGATTCAGACGATGACTTCTTCACCCTCGCGTTTCTCTCTGCTCCTCCAGCTCTTTTTACGCCTCCTCTCCCTCCCCATCGCTCTTTACTCTTTTTACTCTCTGAGCCTTTGAAGCTAGCTGTGGCAGTCCATTAAGTCGACTAACCAGCACCCACGGGAGCCATCCAGGCCCGCTGTTACATCGTGTTACTGCAACATCAAGGGGAGGAGGATGGAGCGTGTGCAGCAGGATGTATGTAGAGTTGTGTATATGTGTGAAGATCTGAGGTTGCCCGAACCTGCTGCTCTCTGTGTGACCTCGACAATCAAAGCGGCTTCTGAATATCGCAGCGATTTCATTCCTGTGAAGTGTCGGAGCACTTTTTTCTTCCGTACGCGGGCTCATATGAGCACTTAATAGGATTTTTAGATGTGTTACGTAAAGCTGCAGCCTGAGTGTTAAAGGTCCCAGGTGATTTGGTTTTTCATGATTTGAGCTCATGACATGAATAATGCTCTTCATCGTGTTCTGCAAATGAGTGTTTTAGTTGGAGAACTATATTTCGAACTTTGAAGAGTAAAGCAGCGAAGTGTCACACCGGAGGAGTCATGACTTCCTGTTCAAACACATCTTAAAAAAGATTAGATATTCATGTATCACATCCTATAAAAAAGTGACAGCTGTGTTTCTGAGGCAACATTACAAAGTATTAGTTTGTAAAACGCTGAAAGTGTTGCAACAGCACTTTATTTTAAATTACCGTTAGGCCAACGTACTTTGGATAAAGAGAGCGTTTCATCTGAATGTCACCTTGGAGCAGCAGGTGCAGAGGCCAGGTGCATTAAAGCTTCATTCAAAGCCCATGCATACAACGGCCACATGCGCTGTGCTACAGCGGCAACACGAACTGTGATGGCGGTGGAGACAGCTGAGAGCGAAGACGACATGAAGGGAGTTTAAGAAAGGATCGGTTATCTTCCCCTCTCAGTAACACACAGCTATATCACGCTCTCTATCACAGGGAATGAAGCCTCGGCTTCCAGCTGTTTTGCGAGGACGTGCTCATGGATCCTGCAGTATGCCGGTCATCCACCAACCACAGGGTTGGCAGTTCGATCCCCAGCTCCTCCTGTCCACATGTCGTCCTTTCACTTTCGCCATCATGAACGGAAAACAGACTTATAGCGATGCTCTTTGAGACTCATAGTTGGCTAAATTTGTTATGGAGGCAGACTTTGTGGTCCAGAGATTCTATTAGGCATCAATCCATCAACCATTTCACTTCCTGCTACCCTCTGTCCTGTTTGTACTGACAAAAGAGCAATAAAGCTGCTTCATATAGAGCTCTTTATCACAAAACGTTATTATTCTGCTGCTTGTGTCCATGTGTTTGATCCCCAGTGATAACCAATAAACAGCCATGGATTAACGGCATGACAGCTACCCGTTCACTGTGTTTAAACGCAGATTCAGTCGGGGAGTGATTCTCTAAACAGAGATATAAGGTAGGTTTTCCACACCTCCATCACACATGTTGTGTGTTTCCAGGCTGGTGTTGCATCTAAACAACATCCATCCTCTCTTGGTTTTGTATTCAACAGGATCTCCTGTTTGTAATTTGGCCTTTTTGTTTCTCGACTGTTTCACCACAAGCTCGTTTTAAACTGGACCCACCTGTGGATTTGCATGGTGGGCAGCGAGTGGAGTCTAAGTTTACATCTGGGGCATTCAAAACAAGCTGCAGGGAGACACGGACGTGGTTTCTGTGAGTGGCTGTGGATCGAGGGTACGGCCACATTTGCATTGGATTTTCCTCAGAATGTAATTTGTCAGTGGAATTTTACAATCAGGACGGCAACTCGGACAGGACGATGTTAACGTCCTGCTACAAGGGTTACCTGGTACTCCTGGGTCAGGTTGTCTGTTTTATAATGTTGTTATTCTGTGGGGAAAGAGATCAAACCTGTTTTTAGGTTTCACACTAGGTGTTTCATGTATGCAAAATTGCATTTTCCCCCCAAATCTTCACTCTTTCTTCTAAATATGCTGTGTGTTATTCATCTACCCTTTATTTAAAACCGTCAGGCTCAATGTTTTCTTGAGCGGATTTGGTCAAGGTAATCGACAAGAAGGTTTTTTAACAATATTAACCTGTTAATATACAACATATATATAGAATACAACATGCAGTACCTTAGACTGAGAAAAATGTCTGTAACTGGATGATAGCCGTTAGTCTTTCTGTTAGAGTGCCTTTGAGCAAGCCTGAGATCCTCAGGTAAGGTTCATCTGGTTGTTCCTAAACCCTGGTTCAGGACTAAAGGGGACCGGGCTTTTGTAGTCAGGGCCCCTTTTAGTAATGTTACTAATGTTTTTATTAGTTTTGTTGTTTTGTATTGTAATTGCAGTATTTACGGCACTGTTGTCTGTAGTTTTGAAATGTTTCAGCCTTTACCTTGTAGATTTGTTTTGAAAGGTGCTGTATAAATAGAGATGCTGATTATCATTTTCCTCTGGAGTAGTAAAGTTGTGAAAATAAAATGCTAATTTGGCAAAATAAACTAGTAACTAGTAACTGTGAAACATAATGTTGGTGGGTTTCTGTTTTACTTTGTTCTGCAGAAAAGGCCATTGGATGTGCTGCTGCATCACACATCACTCTGTGTGGTTCAGATGCAAATTGACAATTGACGGTGACAATATAATCTTGCAAATGAATAACTGCAAGTGCATCCTCCTCCACAGTCCTGAAATTTAAGATCTCTTAGAAGACTGTACTGGGCCAGTCCCAGTTTACATCTATTGACCCCATTATCAAAGTGAAGCCTGGTGGAGCTCAGGAAGACTAACAGAACAGAAACAGAAACAACACAAACCCGCTGTTAACATAATTACACCATGGATGTATTATGAGAACTACATACTGGACATCATGTGGCAAAAAATAACGTTTTCTCTTCTCCTGGTTTGTGTGCGAGGCTAACTTGCCGTGTCCTTTCCAGTTCTGTTAATACGTCCATGTTTCACAGTGAAGTTTTTTCACCTCACCGCAGAGGTTTGGAGCATTGTGAACAGTTTTCACTGGAACTATTTATTGAAGAAATAGCCCCAATTAAAACTGTCTGCAGTGTGTGATCTGTGGATTATCCAGAGTAACAGGGACTGTGAGCTATTGTACTGGGGTGGAGGCAGAAATATCAGCGATAGATACCTCAAAACTACAAAAATTACAATAGGCCTATTGTAATTTTCAGACTAGCTACTTTAGGTGAAGAAATTAAGCTTTAATTTTGCGACACAGAGCATTGTTTGGAGGGAACCTCCTCATCGTACACATCTGATTTAAGTTTGAATAAACATGCTGCCTACTCTCAGCTCTTTTTCCACCTGCAGCGTCTCAGTAAATAAGCATCATGTGGCTGTTTGTTCTGGTCTCTGATGATCATCCATCTGCAGGCGGTAACAAGAGAAGATCAGAGTCACCTGCTTCTCTGCTTCAGCTGATTGTTTCATGGTTTGGGGGGTTTTGTCCTGTTATTTCCTGTTTTATTTTGTAATACTCTCCCTGCCTCTTGTGTCTGTTAGTTTTGCTTCCTGTCGTTGATTGCTTTGAGTGTTTTCACCTGTGTCATTGGTTTCACCTGTGTCTCGTTGTCTCCCTCACCGAAGTGTATTTAAGTCTGTGTCCTTCCATTGTTCTTTGTCAGATCGTCCCAGTTGTTATGTTGGTTTCGGTTTCTCTGATGTTTGGTCTTATATCATATTGCCTGTTACCTGTTTGGTATCTGCCTCCTCTGTCTGCATTTGGGTCCTTTCCTGTTCCCTGTTTGCCAACATTGTAACAGACTGATGCTGTCTAGTTAAACCAGAGGATATTTCATGCCTCAGCTGCTTCACATAAGCTTCTAGTTGTTACATAAATACTTGTACGTCTTCACAAAATAAATTTATTTTCACTTTCAGAAATAAAGCAGCAGTTGTAAGACATGAGTGGATGATACGATTTCATTTCCTTCTTTCTTTGTGGTTAGTGAACAAGCTAGCTCACTTCCTAAACTAGTTCGGCAAGCTATTTTAGTTTACAAGCTAACCAGTGTGCCAGTATGCTAATTGGCCAGCATTCTTGCTAGCTAGTCAACCTCAATAGCTCACCCATCAGTTTGTTGACTAATTAAAACAAAAGCAGAACTAATGCCACTAAATAAGCTAATGTTACAGTTACTATCCCTTAGATTGTGCTCTTTTTTAACAGCAAAGATTAACCTATTTGAACGTGACTGACGCAATTGCATTAAACATTTTTTCAACTCTTTCAGAATCGTATATACTGCTGGAATTTGTGTAACTTCCTTTTTCTGCTAATGTCTGGTGTCTCTGATGTCCGTTTATAAATCTGATTAGAAATCTTTTTTTTTTAACGCTGTTCTTATAAAGTCAGGTTTTGCCTCACGATCATCGTGTTTAGACGTTTTATTCATTAATATAATAAAACAGTGATTGTTTCCATGACTACAGTGAAAAGAGGAAACGCTAACAGCTGATCCGCATGGCTTTTAGTGGTGCAGGTTCACACAAATGTAAATAGGCTACGTATAAATGGAGTTCAAGGTGTAGCCCAAACCATTACTGCCATTAGTAACGGTGCAGATCTATACAGAAAGTTATTTATAACTTTGAGTCCTTATAACTGTAAGTGACTAAAGTTGTTAGTGAATTCATCAGGATTCAGGATTTGATAAAATCCTATTGAACCTCAAACCTTAGACACTGCACATACCACACGAGGTCAGTGCATCACTAAACATCCTCAACGACAGCGTGTGAGTGTGTCTTTTCCACAAAGTACGACTTCCCGTTATGTCTCTGCAGAGGACAGATGACCCAAACAAATAATTTAATAAGAAGGAGAATCAACAGTTTAAAAGTGCAGTACATCCGGTGGCTTAGTGGTTAAGACACATACCACATAACTCTGATGTCCCTGGTTTGATTCTAGCTGCCCCCCTCCATGTTTCCTGCCTCTATCAAATATAGGCCGGAAATGCCAAAATCATTTTTTTTAAAGTTCAGTACATCAAACAGAGCATCCATCGAAAACACATCAACAAGACTGCGGTTCTGCAGCCACGCGAACAGCTCAGTTAGGCAGCGGTGCTCTGAGCTAAATGCTAACATGCTGTTTAGCAGGTGTAATGTTCACCATGTTCACCATCTTAGTTTAGCGTGTTAGCATGCTAACATTTGCTAATCAGCAGTGAACACAGAGCGCAGCTGAGGCTGATGGGAGCGCCATCAGCTCTGCAGGTGTTTGGTCAGAAACCAAAGCGTCGTTAACATGTCGACCTGATGGTGGCGCTAGATGGAAAAGGAATGTCTGAACCAAATTTCATGGCAATCCATCCAATAGTTGTTGAAATATTTCAGTCTGGACTAAAGTGGTGCACCGACAGACCGCCACTGCCGCCCATAGAGCCACGCCACTAGCATGGCTAAAAACACAACTAAATTTAGAAGTGAATAAAAGTGTTTAGGACACAATAACAGAACTAAATTCCTTCCTAAACAATCAGGTCTCTGGAGTTTTAAAAGACTGCGGTGTGCACACGCACACGTACTCTTGTGTTTTTGTGAGTGTGAGTCAGTGTGTGTTTGAGTTTGTATGAAGTGGAAACTTTGGCATGTGGAATGTGTGTGTTTTGGATCGAAGAGTTGCCCATATGGAGAAAAACTGGGGGAAAAGTAGATTAACAGTGTTTGTGTATTACTGTATGTGTGTATTAGTGTGTGTGTGCAACAGCAGCTGTGTTCCAGGTGTGGAGCAGGACAGTAACCTCCTGTCAGCAGGGAGCTGTTCAGGAGCAGACAGTGTTAACTCCCACTGACGGAAACAGCCAAATATGATTTCATAGTTTGTGTGGAGAGCTGAATCCCAAACCTTGGACCTCTGAGAGTGTGAGTGAAGGTGACACTGACAGCTTCAACATGGCTGGTAAGACGAGACCTGAGGAACGATCCTCAGATCTCATCAGAGGTCAGCTGACGTCATTCTTCCCCTCGGACTGCTATGATTCCCAACATCTCCCAGAATGCATTTCAACAGCATCCATAGAAGTGGAACAACTGTTGGTTACAGGTGTGGGTGGAGAGATGTTGCAATAGAAAACAAATAACACACATGCTAAAATCACATTTACATTTGTTCATTTGGCAGGTGTCGGAAGAGACGTACAAATGAGGTACAGAAGGCAGGTGCGTTTCAAACGAGGCTGCAGGTGCATGAAGTCAGAGATAAAGGTGAATAACTACTCCTCAAGCTAAGTCTTGCTGACCGAATCCAGTTTGGTAAAAGAGAGACCGGACAGGAGAAGATCTGGACTGAGATTTCCTTCCTCGCAGTGACGGAAGCGCCCGTCGTCGTGCGTTTCCATCACTGTGGGAAGCTGAGATTTGAACGACCCCTCTAGCGCCACCCGGAGGAACAACAACTTTAGAATAGCTAAATGATTGGGAGGGCGTTTGTTCATATTGTGGCTGTAATGAAACTAAAGTTTCCAAATATATAAATGTCATTCAGACTTAGCCCGTTTTAAAACATCTATAAAATATTACACAATAAAAAATACGAGCACGTTTACGGCTGTATTCTACATTCGCACTTTTAGTATTTTAAATTCTGTTTCTGCAAGCATTTAAATGACATCAAACCTGAAGACATCACAGAGAGGGGGAATGAATTTGAAACAGGAAGATGAGAGAACAGTAAAAGAAAAGAGAGAGAGAGAAACCAAACCGGCACAGTAGGAAGGACGAGAGACCGAACTCGAACACAGACAGAGGAAGATGAGAGTGAAATAAAAGTTTTTAGGAGCTCGTGGAAGTTACGTAAAGACAATATGTTGACCCGGGGGCCAAACGAGGGCCGGTGGATGAAAGAGAGGGAGGGAGGTCTTTGATGCGGATCCCTGCTCGCAGACGAGCGCTGAGATGGAAGTGATAAACTCTGAAGGTCGGCACTGATCCAGGATTTATGGAGGATAAAGTTTGTTTACAAGTGTTCAGAGGTCAAACTGATTTTTATTGAGGCTTTCAAACGTTTCTTCACAGATCTGCTGCCGGCCGAAAAGACTCTCAATCACGCCTCAGTCTCCACAGACCAGGCCGAAGGGAAACGGAGATATCACCGGAGGAAGCCGGAGGATCCGTTCGGGCGCTGCAGGGTCGCTCAAAGCGAAGTATACTCGTGTCCGAGAACAGACGCAACAAACAGCTCCAACGCCAGCTGTTGCCAAAACTCCTCCGTTTCACATTTCGGTTTGAGCAAACGTACGACATGTAAATATTACAGACTGCGAGTTAGCTGCGCTTAAAGACCACATGGAGGAAGTAAAGCTCTCCGATAACGGAGAGTTCGAACATCTCCAGTTCAACCAGACAACCGACAACGTGACTCGGTCAGAAGCTCAAGTGGACCAGGTCCGAAAAAAGGCCCGACTGTGTTTTGGACATTTTTATCTTTCAGAGAGTTATCAATTATTACGGCAGCAGGAGACACGTATCTGATCCGTGTTTGGGCAGCAATAAAAATTCCTTTCAGCATGTCGCTCAGCGGAGAGGACGACGTCCAACCACACACACACACACACACACACACACACACACACACACACACACACACACACACACACACACACACACACACACACATACACACACACATACACACACACACACACAAACTAACGCTGCTCTCTGTAACTTCATCTGCAGGCGACGTGGAAAACTGCTGTGCAAGGTTTATACACCATTTAGGACACACACACACACACACACACACACACACACACACACGCGCTGTTCCGACTGGCTCACCTCCTGACCAATCACAGCTCAGTGTCGACAAATTATGACTCAGCAAAAACAATAATGTAGTTTGTATGATGGAAAAGATGGAATAGGGAGACAGGGAGGAGGTAAAAAAAAAACAGGGGGAGGAGAAGATAAAGGAGGAGACGAGGAGACGAGGAGAGGAAACGAAAAGAGTAGAGGAGACGAGGAGGAGGAGTAGAGGAGGAGGAGTAGAGGAGGAGAGGAGAGGAGCTGTATCCAAGTGGATTTTTATGAATGAGAGTCAAATTTGTAAGGGTTAATTACACCAGAAAGTGTGTGTGTGTGTGTTTTCCATATGTGAGTCTCTCTCTCTCACACGCGCACACACACACACACACACACACACACACACACACACCTGCACAGGAAGGTCTGCAGGCCAGGGAACAGAGCCAGGTGTGTGTGTATGTGTGTGTGTGTGTGTGAAACGCTCCTCAGGTAACAGCCGGCCGTCAGCTGCTTTGAGTCCAGAAGAAGTTCAAAGTTCAACTTCAGTTTGTTTGTCGGCGAAGAAGCTGAACGACGTCCTCATACTCTCTGTTTTTAAAGCGGAGGGAACCCGCCAACAGCTTCCTCCGCCTTCCTCCGTCCCGTTTTCACGCTCTCATCGGCCGCGTTTCCAGCTGCAGGCAGCTGTTTTCTGATGAAGCCGCCGAACGCTACCTGCTCGGCAGCAAACAGCAGCCAGACGCAGCCAGAGAGCAGCTGCTGAACATAGCGGAGCATCTAGCAGCTGAAGAGCCAGATGTTTCCCTCAGCAGCTGCTGAACATAGCGGAGCATCTAGCAGCTAAAGAGCCAGATGTTTCCCTCAGCAGCTGCTGAACGTAGCGGAGCATCTAGCAGCTAAAGAGCCAGATGTTTCCCTCAGCAGCTGCTGAACGTAGCGGAGCATCTAGCTGCTGAAGAGCCAGATGTTTCCCTCAGCAGCTGCTGAACGTAGCGGAGCATCTAGCAGCTAAAGAGCCAGATGTTTCCCTCAGCAGCTGCTGAACGTAGTGGAGCATCTAGCTGCTGAAGAGCCAGATGTTCCCTCAGCAGCTGCTGAACGTAGCGGAGCATCTAGCTGCTGAAGAGCCAGATGTTTCCCTCAGCAGCTGCTGAACGTAGCGGAGCATCTAGCTGCTGAAGAGCCAGATGTTTCCCTCAGCAGCTGCTGAACGTAGCGGAGCATCTAGCTGCTGAAGAGCCAGATGTTTCCCTCAGCAGCTGCTGAACGTAGCGGAGCATCTAGCTGCTGAAGAGCCAGATGTTTCCCTCAGCAGCTGCTGAGCGTGGCGGAGCATCTAGCTGCTGAAGAGCCAGATGTTTCCCTCAGCAGCTGCTGAACGTAGCGGAGCATCTAGCTGCTGAAGAGCCAGATGTTTCCCTCAGCAGCTGCTGAACGTAGCGGAGCATCTAGCTGCTGAAGAGCCAGATGTTTCCCTCAGCAGCTGCTGAACGTAGCGGAGCATCTAGCTGCTGAAGAGCCAGATGTTTCCCTCAGCAGCTGCTGAACGTAGCGGAGCATCTAGCTGCTGAAGAGCCAGATGTTTCCCTCAGCAGCTGCTGAACATAGCGGAGCATCTAGCTGCTAAAGAGCCAGATGTTTCCCTCAGCAGCTGCTGGAGGCGTGTGTTCGCTAACATGTTAGCCACAACTAATTGATAAGGTTGTTAGCTCGCTGTGAAGTCCTGCTGCCCCCTAGTGGCCACCAAAACACTTTTGAATATTTCAGCTTTACAAGAGTTTCCCAACACTTTGATTCAGACTGAAATATCTCAGAGGGATCGTCGGGAAATGTTGGTTCCCGTCAGGACGAATCCTTCTTCTCTGAGACTTTGGTATCTATAGTGTATCTGTTCTACCTGCATCCAACACCAGAGGACATTTACTGGGCTGAAGACGTTTAAACAGGATTTTCTCTTCCGTGTCTGACTGATGATTGACCTTTTGCTGAATTTGTCCTGTGCCAGGTTCATATTCAAACTGCGAGTCATCATAATTACCCTTTTCTGACCTGTAAATATTTAAGATTATTAAAGCGAAGCAAAGTAAATATTAAGATTTTTCTGAAACCTCTGATATATCTGACTTGGCGCTAAATAATATGAAAGTAAACCAAACAAACATGGACGGCTCAAGTCAGCCAAAGACTGCTGTTCACTGAATGCGTCGTATTCCTCTCGTGACGCGAACACTTCACCTCCTCCATCTCTGTGTAATGTCAGCGCGCCACCGTGGAATTAAAAGGTCGTTTGCTTTGATATAAACGTGTTGCTCAATGAGCGACAGATGTGACGTCAGCAGGTTTTCAAATCAAAATACTTCATCCCAACACTTCAGTCTGTCTTCTCTCCATCTTTTGTTTGATCTCTCATTTTCAAATGCATCTTGGTATTTTAGCTCGTTAGCTGCCGGCTTTATCCGGAGTTACATGAAACACGCTCCGGCTCCTGAAAATGTCCAAAAATAACATCTGAAATACCAGCGGCTGTCCACATATTTGCTCTCTTTCTTCCTGCCTGCTTTTGTTTGAAACTCGGTCCATTCCTGATTATAATCCATCTGTTTATCTCTCGAGTGTCACAGTTTAATTGGACGCCCCCCCTCCCTCCTCCTCCGTCCCCATGGGAAAGTATGCAGACACATTTTGATTTGATTATGGCTCAAAAACCAAACTATGCTCAGTCGCATTCCAGCCTCAACAAACAGACGATCTGAGGAAACCGCAGAGCAAGGCACCGAACACGGCCGGGGTCGAGGGTTTGATTCCCTCTTCACACGTGTCCTGTCAAATATTCAAGCTCCAGCGGGCACCGAAGGCTGTTTTCACGTTTTGAGAACACCTTTTAAAGAATATTTGACCTCAGATGAGTCTGACTCTCTCTGTTAATGAACCAATCAAATTCCTTCCTTCGCTCTGTCCGTCCCTCTTTCCTCCTCTCACAGTGGAGCCGGTGCAGCGACGCCCTCTACAGGCAGGAACAGTCGCTGCATCGAGCTGCAACAGTCTGAACTTCCTGTTTGTTTTTAGACTTTAAGCACTGCAGCTGGATTTAAATGTTAATGACAACGTCGACATGTAGTTGTTCATTTTCAGTTTCAGTTTAGCGACCCGCAACATCAAAGACAACAGCGAGCGCAGGTTTACCACAGACACCTCGCTGTGGTGTCATGTGGCACCGCAGCGTCGGTTTTACGATCGGCGGGTCAGAAGTTTTGGTTGTGCGATTTCCCAACATGGCTGCTGCCAAAAGATTCGTTATAACTCGTCTTAACGTCGCTGGAGAAGCATTTGAGGCGTTGTGGCTGTTCTTTGCTGGAGAACAGACACGTCATCCATATTTAACTATTTTCTTCTTAGCTTTTCTCCTTTGGTCGACATTTGAGGACGCAGCCGTCTTGTCTGAACAAACGTTATGAGGACCGAGGTTGAGTGTGAGCCGGCTGGTTGATCCGTACAGTGTCAGTCCACCTTAACAAGCCGTCTACGCCGAGTACGTGTTGTTGACAGGGGAACGTGTCGTCCATGTTTGGCCGGTTATCAACAGGAAGAGGAAATATAACAACTAATGGATCCAGGACTGTAAAGAACATCAGCAGCAGCTGTTTCTGAAACATTTCAAACCGCTGCAGTGACTCAGACGTTTTCCTCTGACAGTCGGACCTCTGACCAGATCCGTCCTTCATGTGGTTTCCTAAACCAGTTCCCAGCATGCATCACAACAATAGCTTCCAAATGCTTCGACCGAGACCGGGAAGAGTTAGAGAGGAGAGCAAGAGTCTGCCTGGCGAGTTTGTTGCTTTATTTCTTTCAGCTCATTTATTTAAACTACGTCCGCTGAGAGCAGGCGGGAGTTTCTGCCTTGCTCAAGAGCACTGCGGCACGCGCTGTTAGGGGGTTCAGGACGAAGGGAGAGGAAAAGACGAAAGAATGGAGAGTCAGTAATAAGCTTGGTGACGATGAGGAAAAGACGAAGCTGAAAGAGAGAGGAAAAGATGGAGGACAAGATGAGTTAGAGAGGAGGAGGATAAGAAAAGGAAGAAGAGGAGAAGAGAGGAAGAACAGGGAAGGAAGCGGGAGAACGAGTGGTGAGGAAGAGAGAAAGACGAATTACAGAAGATCTGGAGGATGAGGAGGGAAGATAAATGACACGGAGCAGAGGAAAACAATAATAGATGAGGAAGAGGAAGAGAGGAGTTAGAGGGAGAAGAAGACAGAGAGATCAGGTCGCAGTAACTCTCCACAACTGATCAGTTACGTTCTTACGTTAACTTTCAGTGAGCCTCCTCCTCCTCCTCCTCCTCCTCCTCCTCCTCCTCCTCCTCCTCCTCCTCAGGTCTCTGTGCTGGACCGTCGGCCGTCCCGGGGCCCCGGGTCTCTCCCTCCAGGTCTGGAGCTGCTCCTCCTGGATCCTCCTGGATCCTCCTTATGTTTTACAGTCTACATTTTGTCATCATGATTGTAAATACTACGACTTTCCGCTGTGAAGTTATTCCGTACACATGACATCTACTTCCTGTCTGTCCGTCCTGGAGAGGGATCCCTCCTCTTCCTGAGCTTTCTAACATTATTTCCCCGTTAAAGGGTTTCTGGGGAGTTTTGATCCGAATCGAGGATCTGAGGACCGAGGGGGTCCTCTGCTGCACAGACTGTAAAGCCCCTTGAGGCAAATTGAGATTTGTGATATTGGGCTGTATAAATAAAACTGAGATGAGGGGGAGAGCAGAAGGAAAAGAGGAAGAGAGGAAGAGGAGGAAGGGAGGAGAGGGGAGAGGAGGACGAACCGAGCGGGGAAAGAGAGGAAGAACAGGTGCTAAAGAAGAAAGGAAGAGGGAGGAAGATGACGGACATGAGAAAGAGGAGGAAAAGCTGAGGTAAAGAAAAGAAGGAGAGAGGCAGAAGAGGAAGAGGAGGAGAGGAGAGGAAGAAAACAGGAAGACTCCCTCTCTCTGATCACAAATAAAGAGGGAATCACAACAACGAGGCTCTTCACATTTCTGTGTGAATCATCCTGTTTGCTGCGCTGCGACGTGTCCCCGCATGACCTCAAACACTGCGTGTGTGTGTGTGTGTGAGAAGCAGATGTTTGTCATTGTGTCCAACACACACACACACACACACACACACACACACACACACACACACACACGCACAGGACGATGGATCTGCCAATCAGGTTTTATCGACTGGTCAGCTGCAGTCTGAATCTACAGGAGGAACATCAGGTGCAATAAACTGAGGAGCTGGGAGGAGGAGGAGGAGGAGGAGGAGGAGCAGAGGAGGAGGAAGAGGAGGAGGAGGAGGAGGAAGAGGAGTACTAAATGAAGCCAAAACATCCAAAACGGGAGCAGCCATCTTGCGCTGGTGACGTCATTTGGAGCCAGAGACTGCGCGGCAGTGATTGGAGCCGCGGTATCGAGGTCCCGCCCACACGCTTGAGTTTTTAGTTTGGCTCGTGTCCCATCCGCTAACATGGAGGGGGGCGGGGCTTATAACCTGTACTGCAGCCAGCCACCAGGGGGCGATCGAGACTATAGCTGTAAGCTAGCTAGCATCGGACGCACAGACTGAGTGTTTGTGTTCAGCTCAGCCTGACTGATCTCGCTGCTGTACGTTAATGAAGCACGTTCATGAAGCTCTGAAGGGTGAAAATATTAAAGTATAAAAGTAGTGATTTGGGTGAACTTAAAACTCCTCTTTCACCCTACAGTCTTGCCCGGCGACACATTTTTTGACTCAAACTAATCAGAAAGATGATTTTCGGGTTTTATTTTCACGTCTAACGTGTGTGTTTTTGCTTTGAGAGCTCACAAGGTTCATTTACGTTTGCAAACTGTCGGTGGGAAGCCGGTCTGAATCAGATTTCAGGCTTTCTGAAAAAATATCCAGAGCTGACAAGAGTGACTTTATTTTAATAATCAGATAAGTGACTGTGAGGATCAACATGAACCGAGAGTCTGTGTGTTTGTGTCCAGAAAAGGTTTCTAAACTCAACACTTGACGGTTATCTTTGGACTAACAGTGAGGACTGCGCTCCGGTTGCTTTGGCTGTTTTATCAGACAGACGTGATCAGCAGTTCAAACATTCAGGTTCTGTGAAACAATGTTTTTGTTCCAAGAAAGATTTTGCTTCTCATTTAAGCAATTTTGTAATAATAAACAAACCACCTCCTTCTCTTTCTACACACACGTCTTCATGTCTTCCTCTCTTTCAGCAGACTGTTTCCCAAATATAATATATAAATAGTGTGTTGATGAAAGTTTCGGTGTGATCCAGCTCAGCTCAGGTTCATCAGCGGACTCAACCAAACTCCAACAACAACACGAGTAGACGTACATTCAGCAAAGAGACGGCTCTCGTTTGGTTCCTCCTTTCTTTTCACAAGCCTTAATCAGTCTGAGCAAAACGTAAAGGAACTCTTTGCTTTTTAAACCATCCAAAAGAAAACTATCCTAAAGAGCTGAGGGGCTTCTTGGGACTGGATTTGAGTTCAGATCACGGCCACACGGGATGTACAGCAACCTACAGAGTCTTAACTACTTAACAAACAGGTGGCTGTCGTTGTTGTGGGATATAAAAATAAAAAAGTGGACCTGCACTCCTTCAGTCTGCCCCAAACTGAACACTGATTTTGTCTTGCAATACAATATCTGCTCATAGCGACGGCAGAGTTCTTCGACTTTTTCTGGTTCACTGGCAGCTCTTGGTTAAGGTCAGAGAGAGATCCTGGTCTGGTTTAATACAGAAAAAGGTCTGCAGTGACTTGAGACACGGTTAACATTTAACCGCTGCTTTTGTTACCTAAAGCACGGACGGGGCTCCGGACTCTGGGGTCCTAAACTTTCTACACCCACCATCCGTCCTCCATAAGCTCCTCCACGTACGAAGCGCTTCAGTCACACAGTCCAGCCAGCAATTACGTTTGACGTAACTGGGAAAACAATTAGCAATCACTTACAATTAGTAAGGAAAATAGAAAGATGATTTGTAGGGTTCACTGAATCATTTCATCTTATCTGTTCTAACTCTCAGCGATCCTCCTCTCTCCGTCACATCATCTGTCACTACAGGCTTTCATATTCACTCTGGGAGGTTCTCATACTCCGTAGCGTACCTGGATTTTATCAAATCCACCTCTCACACTTTCCCAGATGTCCCAGAGCTGCTTTCCACTGACCGCTGAGGGTTTCCAACTGATCATTTCCTTACATTGCACTCCCTCAGCTCCATCACATCCTCCTCCCACTCTGATTACTGTCAACAAAAAACCCGACTTATTTCTTTTCCACACGGTCATTCAGAGGTCACGACAATGTTTTGGACATCTGACCTCCAAACTCCTGTGGTTTAATTGTAGTCTTGGTGGCTTAGGAATTTGGAAATCTATTAAATGTTGTCCACCGTCCTCGTGGATCCGCTGAAGACCAGACGTGTTCTAATGTACGACGGGGGCAGCAGAATGACTCTCAAAGTTACTTGAGGACAAATATTTCCCTCAGAAGGGCAAACGAATGGTTCCTTAAGATTATGACTCTGTGGAGCCCTGTCGGGAAAGTGTTTTAGAAATCCTCCCTTCGTAAAGACACCTCCTTTGGGGAGCGACCTTCATCACATCTGGTCGGAAAATTTGAGGAAGAAGAAACTTTCTTTACTTTTTAGCTACATTTGGTGTCGACTCTAAAATATAACTGAAGGGACAATGTTGTGTTTAATATCCAAAACCCTGAAGTGTATCTACATATTATCAGCGCCAAACTGTATTAAACTCAAGAGACCCATAGTGAGACCTCTGAGGCAACCCTGTCTCCTTGAAATTAAGTTTAGATTCTACTAATTATTTTTCCCAAATACCTTTTAATGGTAGCAATAATGGCTGTGTGGCTCGTGTTCTCTGGCAGGAAGTGCGGCACTCGCTCGCGAGTCGCTGTCAGGTGGTTGTGGTGGGTTGGCACAGCTCGGTCCTGAAAATCGTGGCTCCTCCTGTCTCATTCTTCAAGTCAACATTTAACACACCACGATCTTTCCTGAACCTTGACCCAGAGCTGTGTGAGCCTAAACACAAAGAAGCTTAGTAAAGCTTTAGATAGAAGCAGATATTGTATTGCCAAGGAAAACAGAAATACGTCGTCTGTGAATGGGACTTTGCAGATACATTATTTAACGTTTCCTCATTATGCTGATTAAAAAAGTAATCCAGGTGGCGCTATGTTCCACATTTGCAGTTTCCAAAAGACATTTTTAGGAGGCAGGGTTGTTTGAGGAAACGAGGACCCGTGGTCTAAAGGTGAGAACTAAAAACTGTCTGGGAATGAAAAGGAATTTAAGGGTATGAATTAGTAATTCAAGCAAAACATCCTTCAAACTTCAGAAGGTCCACTTACTAGGTTTTTCCAGAGCTTTTAACTGCATTTCAGAGTTTGCTCTGCTGAAATGGCGATGGTGCAGTTGTGATGACATGAACTAACTGTGGAACGAGTGGTCGAATCAGAATCTGAGACAGGCGACGTGTCCCCAAATCGTAGTGTGCTGTCATCGGACTGTCTCACAGCAGACATAACTTCCAACCACAAATCGTTTTAGGCATCTGAACATTACTTTTCTGCGGAGGACAATCCAAAGGCACACATCAAGTCGTGCGAGGGCCCAAATGACTAAACTGAGGGAATTAAATACATGAATAAAATGCAAGGCGAAGAAATGACCCGTCAAAACGTTTCCATTCTGACTGCATTCTGCAGGAAACAACATCAAACACTTCCACATCCTCCATGGAGGCAGCACGCTGACCGAAGCTGCCCACTGACCTGCAGCGGCAGACTGGTTGTACTGGTCTGCTCCCAGTTTGAACATGTGGATGTGTATGAAGCAGGGCAGAGCTCTGTCGGATCTCCCTGGATGAATAAAGTTTTAACGAGCAGCTGTTGCTCCGTCTCCCCACGCTCCTGTAACGAGCCGCTGTTGGCCGGCAGCCTGTAATCACAGCGTGACCTCTGACCTCTGACCAGGTCACTCTGAACAATCAGACAGGAGAGTCAGGAAGCAACGTGTGCACACACCCTGAACTCTGGATGCTGTTACGATGATTAATAATCCTGCTTCATGTCAAAACGTCATCCTCAGGAGGAAGAAAGTGAATCAGTGAAGGACAAACTGATGGGTGTAAGAGCGGAAGAAAGAAAAGAGAAAAAACAAAGAATGAGAGAAGAAGAACGATTAGAAAATAGAAAATATGAATAAAAACAAAACTGTTTTTAAATCACTGTTTGAAACTCCTGCAGTCTTTCTCTCTCTTTCAGCATAAGCAAGATCATGGCAGAGGGACAACAATATTTGGTGGGGCCAAATAAAAACTAACCATAATGAATTAGCTTTTATTTAAGGACTTGTTTTCACTCTTGGTACCAAATTATAACAATATTTTGCAGTTTCTCAGTAGGAAGATATTAGGAAACTAAAGGACCCATAAAATAGAGCAGGGATTTTTCAGCCCTGGAAAGCAGCATTAAAGGTGGGGTCAGTGATTCGAATCCAATACACGTCTTCAGCGAATATCTCCTCACAGTCTGCTAGCTGTGCGTTCAGTGTTCGTACTCAGCCCCGGCTCTGTAAACGGGAAACTAACAAAGAGGCTCGGACCGAGCCACGCAACACTATTCCAGCCATGATTTGTGTGTCAGGTGACGTTAAATGACCTGCCCACGGACATTCAGCTGACTTTCTAGTTTAAGATATGCTGCTGTTGTGATGTTAGCTGTAGCAGCAGGAGAGTTGTGAGCGTCGCTGTCTGGAGCAGCTGTGCTGGCTCTGGGAAACCGTCTCGTCCTCTCTGGCTGTTAGCTTCACAGCAGCAGCTGTAGGGACAGTTTGCTAACCCACAACCTAGCTAACGTTAGTTACATTACTTTCATTGTTCGCTCTGGTATTTGTCATGGTATTGGATTTCTCCAGAATCGCATACCCCGCCTTTAAAGAGCTTCAGGTCTTTCCAGCATGAGTGGGAAAGAAAAAGATCAGTAATCCAGTGATAGTTGTCTGTGCATTCATGGGTACACTGCAAACAGGGACTGCTAATAGCTAATTGAGCTATTTTTAATAGTGCCAGTTTGACAAAATGTTAACAAATATTGGCAAAAACCCCAGGGCTCAGGCTGTAGCCCACAGCTACCTCACTGAATCCATGGCAACGTTATTTTTTTCCTTTTTTATCCCCCAAAGCATCATGGGGATGTAAGCTGTTTGGGGGGATCTGAGATTTTGTCTGAGGCGGGGCCAACAGTGTCAGACTTTGAAACCCCCCGCTCTAAATGTTCATGTAGCGCCACCAACAGGTCATAATATACACTTGTCGAACCCTTCAGTCCATGAAAGGATTCCTCTAAAGCTAATTACTGAATTCCCATCAGCTCCAGTTGTAACCTGCTAAACATTAGGACCATATGTGGTTTTGCATGATTTAGCCTATTTACTGCAAATCATGAACACTTAACATCACGACTTACCTGGGCAAACCATCCTGCTGTGCCATGCAACTTTCCTAAACCCACAATCTGACATTCACACCCGGACTGTTTCTGTCACTTTTCATGTGAACAACTGAGTGCAACACTACGAAAGTCTTCCAGGAGAGACTGAAAATGTGCTCCGTTATCTCCGCATTTAAACGATATCACGGCTCCACCTCTCTCTGCCGGACGTTTTTTTACCCCACCTGCCAGCGTGGTCGAACATCACGTCGTACAAACTAGTTCTGGCATAATCCGACCCTTACACAACTCAAGCAAGTTTTCCAAGTCTGCTAATAGATTTAAACAGCCCGAAATGTTAAACTCTACAGCCTGCATTTTTATTTTATTTAAAAAAAGTCTATATTATCTGTAGTTAAGGGGTTAAAACATCGGTGTCTCACAATGAGCTGGGAGCTAAACTGGAGGCTTGAACACGTCTGTGACTGAGAGCCAATGTTCTATCAGAAGGTAATTGATGTACAAGTGTCTTCAGAAATAAACAGCTCAGCCTCTCCATCGATGGACACCAATTACAGTGAAGAGGGAACAGGTCGTACAGCGCCGAGCTGCGAACCTGCACCCAGAAAAAGACGGACGATAGGGAGAACACAGCGCCATCACTCTGTCCATAAAGAACGGGAGGACGGGCTGGGATCATTTAGTTCCACTTTCTGTTCCAAACCACTGTGAAATGCTCACGATGTGCTGACAGATGAATAGGCTCTGGATTATAAAAGAGCTGACAGTAGGTTCATCTGACCTCTGAGATCAATCACAGTTAATCTGAAAACCTGATTTATACTCCTGCGTCAGGGAGTTAAAGGAGCTGACCTGTTCACTCAGAGACACTTGACGTCAAAGAACTAGCCATTTATAGGAAATGATTACAGATAAATATGGGAAAGGGGCTGCTGTTTAAGTGAGCTCCAAAAGACTCTGAATAGAAACAGGATTTGAATTACAGGGAATCAGTTCTCCAAAAAGAGACCTGAGCAGTCTGGAAACAAACCAAAGTTCAAGTTTGGGTAGTTTTAAATGTGTGTGCAGGTCTGTGCACGACTCAGTCGGTCATTAATGTATACTGTATAACATAATTGATAATGTGGCAGTGGGCTATTGTTTCTTCTGCTTATACACAAGATAATTATTGCATGTGGATTTAGTGTCAGAGTCATAGTGATCTGTAAATCCAGCCTCTCTGGGTCTTTACACACTGGGTCTATATTCGTCAGATCAGCTCACAGCTCTGAAGCCTGAAATTCATTTGGGAATGTTTACATATATGTCTGTATTTATTGACACATTACATGAAATGAATATGCTTTTAATGATGAATTTCATTTCTTACTGACATCGTTTTTATGTACATACAATAAAACTCTTTTTTGTTTCTAACTAGTGAGAGAGAGAGATGGTTTTCCTGCTGCTAATGTACAGGATTCGTACAATGATAAAACAATCTTCTGCAAAACACAAACAAGACTAAGAGTCTATAGCAGCTCTTTGAAGCAGTGCTAACATCAGCATGCTAACATGCTCACAATGACAACGCTAACATGCTGATATTTAGCAGGTATAATGTTTACCGTATTCACCATCTTAGTTTAGCATGTTAGCATGCTAACATTAGCTGGTTAGCAGTAAACACAGAGCGCAGCTGAGGCTGATGGGAGCGCCATCAGCTCTGCAGGTGTTTGGTCAGAAACCAAAGTGTCGGACACGTTAACATGTCGACCTGATGGTGGCGCTAGATGGAAAGTCAGAGGATCAGCAGAGTTATTACAGTTCATCCTGAGGGGAGCATGAACGATGAAGCACGTCTCATCACAACAGTTGTTGAGATGTTTCAGTCTGGACCAACTGACCTCGCTCCATAGAGCCATGCTGCTAGTGTGACTAAAAGTGTCTTTAAAACAACTCCCTTGTGGACTTGATGAACTGTGGATTTGGAGTCCTCAGCACTTGCAGACATCCTGAGAATGCAACCGTTAAGTCTGCAGGTCTTTCCCATTCTCCCTAGCTCTTCCTTCCTGAAGCTTTCGGTGGTTCTGACACATTCATCGTGACAGATGTATGCTATTTATGAAGTGAATAAACTTATTCTTAATATAAAGTGAACTCATGTAAAGAGACATGGATTGTACAGCCATAATAACTTCAAAACACCCTGCCACATGTCTACAACTGCATGTAGAGGCGGCAGTGTAGACGCTACGTGTAGTGTAGTACCATGTGTGTACTATAAAAACAAAGCGATAAAGTATGTAAATGTAACAGATTGTGACCCCCCCCCCAAAAAAAAAAGCCACAGTACAATTTGAACACATAAAGTTTACCAACAACACCCAGAGGTTCAGCACGACAATGAGTACATTTCTTTATTGTCCTGCTCATATGACAGCATGTAATTTGACCTATAATATCCCTTTTTGAAAGACTCTTTTCATTTTTTCCACAGATGTGTTTCTGACGTTCAGGAAGTCTGTTTGTTCACTTCAGCCTCGTTTATGGAAACAAACGTTCCACATTTGCATTTCTGAGACATTTCTGGTTCATTGTGCTAAACTCACTTGACATGTAAAACTGAAATATAGTTCGTTTCAGACAGGTTCAATTTGTTGAAATAAAATACTGTCACAAGGGTGAGAATAACTTCACAAAGACCTCTCTGTCTCTCAGTTTGTAACTCACTCCAATCCTCTTTCGAATATCACTGGAAAAAACTAAAAGCCTGTCTTTCCAAGACACACACAGATAGACAGGAGGGTCTTCATAGACAGTTAGAAAGAGGAATAAATCCGTTGTTGTGTCCAGCAAATGATAAGAGCTATTAGTCGCAGGAGACGGCAGCGGGCTGGAACAGCTCCTCCTCTAATTGAGTTTCAAGAGTCTTCACGGACAGAGAGAAAGACAAATGTGCTCAAGCCATCATTCTTTCAACGGACACAGACAGGCCGTAATCACCAGAGGAATCAAAACCGCTGGAATCACAGGGATTCAAGAGCTCTCATTAAAAAACACCGAGAGACAAACCAGGAGGGATTTCTGCCAGAAAAACGCCCGTCAGTCATTTCTGGAACAATCACAGATACTGTGGAGCTCCATGATGGAGCTGTGGTCACGATGCAGAGCTCAGGATGGTGGAAGTAAAGCAGAAAATATAACATGTAAAGAGTTGAATTTTCACAATGAGAACATGTTATAGTCTACTAAATGGTTTTGTGGAATATGCTTTGCAGGAAACGTAATTCCTGCCTGCATTATGTTAACTGAGTGCAGGAACTGTGACATCCCTATAATGCACCGGGGTCACAGGGAGGATGTTGGGGTGGTTGGTTAAAGGGACAGTTCACCCCAAACTCAAATACATATTTCTCCTCTCACCTGTAGTGCTGTTTATCCATCTAGATTGTTTTGGCGTGAGTTGACCAGTTTTGGAGAAATCGGCCGTAGAGATGTCTGCCTTCTTGGAATATAATGGGACTACATGGCACTCGGCTTGTGGGGCTCAAAGCGCCAAAAAAATACATTTGAAAAACTCAACAGCAACGTCTCTTTCCAGAAATCACGACCCAGTTACTCGAGATAATCCAGAGATTTGTTGTGAGCAGTTTCATGTGGGAACTGCTCACAACAAAGCTGTGGATTATACTGGTAGGCAGCATTGTCACTTCTGTGTGTCTCCTCAACTCCCTCTATGGACCAGTTAGATTTTGATCTTGGATTAAAATACAGGGATATACTTTAGGTTTCTGATTGAATAACACAATGTTGTGTTATCTTTGACAATGTCTATGAAAGGATAAGATAAGAGTTGCACAGTGAAAACGGTCTATGAACCTGTTTCATTCAGCCAACTCACATGGAATGGATTATTATGTGAATGTAGAGTATGTAGAGCATTTATATTTGGCGTATAGGCTTGGACCTCGTCACTCCCTACAATGGATTCCTTGGATTCTAATTTCCCTCCCTTAGGAGACGGCAGACTCAGCAGCGAGGGACACCATAGATTAAAAGCGGGTGTTGGATATATGTTGCAGTGAAAAGAGTGTGTCATGTTAGTGTGTGGCAGAAGACTTGAGTTGACTGCCTTAAGACGGGCTCACGCTACAGGATTCTTGGGGCGATTTATCCCTAATTCCCCCCTCCCGACAATCAGAGCCGAAATCTGGTCTGGGACCGTGGTCGGTACCGGTGTTCGGCCAGATTATCTGGTAATGCGAGGGGTTTACAGATCCAATCTAAAGCCTCCCGACCTGCTTGCAGACTCATATCAAACATGTTTGATATTTAGGATTTAAAATCTGGATGAATACGTCAGTGCTTTCCGAGCAGGACCACAATAGCCAATGAGAGAGACAAGTCTACAAGGAGACTGTGACGCTGACGGTGTTGCCAAGCAATGGTAAACATTCTAGCCCTTAAGGCTAATGTTAGCTAGCATATTAGCTACTGTTGACATATATTAAAACTGAGACTAAGACTTGACAACCCATGTTGACCGCTTCAACAAACTTGTCACTGAACAATATGAACCTAGCTGCAATAAATAAAAATTTGTCAGACGTTTAACAAAATGCACTTTGTTGATTCAGTACAGTATATATCATTTTGAAGTTCTAAATGCATAAATAATCTTAAATGCTCTTCCTTGTTGGGTAACATTGTACTTTTTAAGCAGCAGTCATTAGATTTTGGGTCGTCTTCTTCTGGTTTCTATCCCAAGTGATGGATCTTCCACTATGGAGCAGACGGATAGCATTCTTCAAAAGGTAGCTCCAGTGTATTTGTAAAGCAGCTTTAACAGGAAGTTATAACTGATTCAAAGAAAAGGCCCACAGTGTTTACCTAAATGTGTGTTTTCTCATCACTTTTCTTTCTCTGACGCTTTGTGTTGGATTCATTACAAAAAAATGCTGTCTGTCATCCAAACTACGTCCGCAGTAGAGTTATTAGAAGTTCTCCCTGCTGACTCAGCACTCCCAATGATAAAAGAGCGATTCATCGTTTGACAGACGAAGACGATTTATCTGGTAGAGAAATGTTTCGGAGCAGAGGAAGAGGCTGGGTGGGTGTCTTCCAAACCACCTAAAAACCCCCGAGAGGACGGACGAAGCTTTGCTGACATCATTTTTATTCCAAACCACCCAAACTACATGACCATCACTGTCTGTTTACTGAGCTGCTGCCTGGCTATCGAGGAGATAATGAAGGAGCAGCAGAGTCTCCATGACCTCCTAAAACACTCCTTTCTGTTTACACTCACTGATCCGAAATGATCGGATCTGTAAGATAAAGGGCAAATATAAACAACATTACAGCAACATCACTACACCTTTTGTTCCTGACAGACAAGCGTCATACTTCACACGGCCACTAGAGGTCCTTGTCAGGTAAATGTAGGTTGGCATTTGTCACTTTTCTTTTAAGGACAGTTTATCGTGTCTCTAAATATTGAAGGACAGCAGGCAAAGCAGCATTGACCAATGAAGCAAGAAACTGTGGAGGGGTTGAAAAATTCACCGGGATGCTCTGCAGTAATTAGCCAAAAAACTGACAAAGAAAGCGATGCAGTGAGCCAGGAAGTTTGGTCTTTATGAGCTGTGAATACATTTCCTTGGAGGAGATGGTCATTGTTGTAGACTCTGGGATTGCTCTTTTACAAGGTACAACCGTTGTCTCCAAGATTACAGATACAAGCTGAATAAAGTGCTGCTTGGCACAAAGTTAGGTGAAATGAAGCATTGCATTAGTTGAGGCAAAGCACTGAAGTCTTAACTGCACAGCTGATTTGCATCAGCTGCTTCATTCATGCTGCACCACGAATGGTGGTCATTATAACCTGAAACTTCTCACAGTTTCTTTTTAACAATGTTTTGAGGGGGTATTTTCTGCCGGATACGAGATGCAACAAATGTCTCTGAACAGACACGAACCTCTTCCTTGCCTTAAGCCCTAGGCCAGCAGTGCGACCCACACTTCTTACTGTTGGGCTGCATTTTATTGTTGATTTAACTTAGATCTAATGTTCATTTAAAGCTCCCTCAAACGGCAGAGCCTCTTCCATCAAATCTAACTGCATTACTATATGTGATCAGTTCCTTGATGTTTCCTTTACACAATGCTTGCTAATGAGATAAGTACTTGCTGTGCTTGCAAGCACTGACATGCACACAGCAAAAACTGAGAAGTGACGGAGACGGTGTCATGCAAATTCAACTGATGATGACCAAGGATGACTGACTATTCATCCGTCCATCCATCTCTAGACATACAACTTTGTCCTACAACTGACATGACCATTCAAAGTAAAATACTGATTCTGCAATGACTCTAAAATCCAGAGTATTAAGTGAGTAAATGTGCCATTATATCAACCAGTGGTCAAAGTTATCTGCTTTACTTTGAAACTATGATAACACTCAATCATTTTCTTGTGAATGTTTATTTTCTTCTAATGGTGGAAACTTAATTTTGGAATGAAAGTCAGTCATCAGTTCTCCCACATTCATCCATCCAGCCCACCACTCATCCAGACCAGAAATATATATCCCTGGAGCTGCATTTAGCTGTCAGCTTGTGGCTTATCTGGTTATCTGGGAACAGACGGGGTTAGGTCTACGTGACCCGGAGGAAGCCTCAAGTCTGTCAACATGACTTTAAATCCAGGCTATCCTGAAACAAACCTCCAACATTATTCAATATTTGTTAAGAAAGAATCCAGTCTGTCAAATCACCAAGAAAGTTTCCTCTTTTAATATGTGTGTTCATCCATCGCATCTATGTCTTTATGGGTGTAGATATTGTACTGTGGTCCTTCTTCTTTGATGGATTTCTCCCCAAATGATCTCTATGCTCTAGTACGAAGCCTTCACTCTGACTCTGAGTGACAGACATCAAATCCTGACCTATAGATTAGATTAGATTTAGATTCAACTTTATTGTCACATGTACAAGTACAAGGCAACGAAATGCAGTTTCGGTCTAACCAGAAGTGCAATAAGCAAGTGCAGGATATAAAGTGTGTGCATAATGGACAATGGTACTATGGACATTATATACAGATGGCATTACTATAAACAGAAGTATACTGATGGATATGTACAATAAGAACAGCAGTGCAATGAATATAAAGTAGTGCAATTTATGGAAATAGTTAACAGTGCAGTAGATGAGTTATTGTAGTATTCAGTACATAGTACCGAAGTGCAAATGATGCAGTATATGTATAAATAAATAGTCCGGTAGTGCAAAGAGACACTGAGCCTCGCGATGTACACGCGCCGCCATCTAGATGTTTGGGAAAGTTTAGATTTTGTCCTTTCAAACACCATTGGCACTTCTGGAAATACGTGTACTTGGCGTGATTTGACGTGCTGTGACATGACGCCTATATTTGGCCAGTTATCCACTTCTCATTACGTGACGTGACGTGATTTTAACATCTACATTTGGCCAGTTATCTACATAAAGTGAAATGACATGACACTGAGTGGCGTGACATGGTGTGACGTCTGCATTTGGCTAATTATCTATGTGACGCGCCACATGGTATGAGGCAGCGTGACATTACACGATGTCTAAATTTGTCTAGTTATCCACTTGTTGCTACATGTTGTGTAGTGACGTCTACATTAGGCCAGTTCCCTACGTAAAGTGACCTGACATCTGTAGCGAGACAGGGCAGGACGTGATGTGACCTCTACTTTTGGCTTGCTATCTATGTGACGTGACGTGAGGCAGTGTGACATGATTTAGCATTCTTACACTCAGAGTTTCACAGATTTTCCACCTCTCCCCATACCTCACATTCACCCATCCATCCACTCAGAATAGACAGATTATTCCCCTGAATGTCTTTGAATGTTGATCTCTGAGGAAAACTATATCATATCAGGTACAAATGGGCTTCAAGATTTTAAGACGACTCCAGACTAGTAGAACCTTTCCATGGTCTGATCCATCCCTCCATCCATCTCACAGAGACAGAAATACCGTCTCGCTTGATAAATATGGACAAAAACTGACGTTAAATTGCTGCATTTTATCTTTCTATTACCTCTATGTGTATGTCTGACAGCTTGGAGAAGAGCTTGGATCTCTGGGGATACTGAAGATTTAATCCCAGTGACCTCGGATGAAGTGTTCTGTCTGTCCTCACACCTTCAATCCCTCCAACTGACCTTCAGTCCAGCCCGTATGCAGGGAGTGTTTCCCATGGATGTGACTTTGCTTTCCAGTAGACAGTGTGAGGTCCTGATGACCTGGGAGTGGGAGTTCGCTGAAGACTGACGTCTTCTGCAGCATAATTTTTTATTTGACAGTTTCCAGACAGTAATAAAGGTTATTTGTATAGCTGGTGTCCAAACAAAGGTACAAGTTGCTCTAAAGATGACTAAAATACTATATTTCAACAAAAAAAATTGAGTCAAGTGAAGTAAAAACTATGAAGTTAGCCAGAGTTATGTGTTCAATTCCCATGAAAGAGCAGCTAACACTTCCAGCATTAACGCTTTAAAAATTAGAGCAAGGCACCAAGACAGTCATAGTGAGAATTTAAAGTTCCTTAAGTAAGACACAGACACAAGTGCAAGTAGTTTTCACTTTTAGGGTTGGGGGTTTAATTCTTTGAGTCCCTATTTAGCCCACTGGAAGCGAGAGTAAAGCAATAACATCACAAAGTTTTCAGTTTAGGCCGATGCATAAAGCAAGGTACTAACACCACCAGGGTTAGAGGAAGAAGTCCCAAGAAAAAGGCACTAACACTGCCATGGTAAGACCTTTAGTTCCCTAGAGCAAGGCACCAATACTGCAAGGATTAGAGGTTCAAGTCTCAAGAATAAGAAACCAACACTTCCAGCATTAACAGATCATTTCACTAGAGCAAGGCACAAAAACAGCTATGGTTTGGGTTTAAATTTCCAAAAGCAAGACGGCGACATGAGCACAAGTAATTAGCAATGCTAGAGTTGGGGTTTCAATTCCCTGAGTCCCTATTTATCCCATTTAGAGCAAGAGCACTAACATAACAAAGGTTGAGTTCCCAAAAAATGCAATAACACTGCCATGGTAAGCTTTACTTAGTCACTTAGGGGCTGTTCAGATGTTGTGTCTTTTTTCATTATTTTCAATGGAGACGCGCAACAACGAAAGCGACACTGTCTCGGCACACATTCATTGCGACGCGCCTGTTTTTTTAGGGCGCAGCCGCAGCGCACCGAGATGTTTTTTCGAATGCAGCTAGCACACCGCAGGTCTTGAGACAAGAATTAACCAATCGGCTTCACATGACTTGCTTCATCCTCCGCCCAAGGACGTCACAACATCCAGTTGAAAGGTCAGCCAAACTGAAGTAACTGAAGATGGAAGAGCGACTGATACTCATTCAGACTCACTGTGACTTGGACCGATTGCTTAGTAACGGCAGACTGTAACGCAACCTCCCAAGCACCTTGGATAAAAGGATGAAAGCGGCACGGCTGCCGTTTTCCACGCGATTTTAGATGTGACATCTGAATGGCCCCTAATACTGCCAGGATTGAAGGTTCGATTCCCTAGAAAAAGAAGCCAGTACTTCCAGAATTAACGGATTATTTCACAAAAGTAAGGTACCAAAACTGTCAGGATTAGAGGTTAAATTTACTTGAGCAAGGCACCAACAACGCCCTGGTGAAGTAACTAGCACTGCTAGGGTTAGGGGTCCAATTCCCTGAGACCCTGTTTAGCCCACCAGGAGCAAGAGCAAGGCACAAACATCGCAAAAGTTGAGTAAAATTTTCTATTTAGGCCAATAAATAAAGCAAAGCACTAACACCACCAGGTTTAGAAGTTAAATTCCCAAGAACAATGCACTAACTCTACCATGGTAAGACCTTTAGTTCCCTAGAGCAAGGCACTAATACTGCCAGGATAAGAGGTTCAATTCTCTAAAAAAAGAACGCAAAACTCCCAGCATTAACAGGTAATTTCATAAAAGCAAGGCACTAAAACTGCCAAAGTAGGGAGTTAAATTCTTGAGCAAGGCAGTGATATTAGTTGAGTAACTAGTACTGCAAGGGTTGGGGATTCAATTCCCTGGGTCCCTGTTTAGCCCTCTAAGAGCAAGGCACTAACATTGCAAACACAGGGTTTAATTTCCTGTTTAGGCCTATGGAAAGAGTAAGGCAGTACCAGTACCAGTGTTAAGGATTCCTAGCTTCCCTGTGTAGTTCAGAGCACTGGACAGGGTTGGAGGTTAAATTCTTTGATTCCCTGTTTAGCTGAGTACAGAGCAAGGCACTGGCAATGCCAGAGGTGGGTGGTTTGAGCCTGAAAAGTGGCTGATTTATCTGATCTTACATGTTAGGTATCCACTTCAGGGGCTGTTTAGGTTTCAGCTGGGATAAATCAAACGCACCTCCAGTAGTCAGAATATTAAAGCCATATTGAGCTGGATATTTTCTGCAGGACCTGGCCGCTGCCCAGACGACATGACAGATACATGGCTGGAGGGCTTGTAGTCGAAAAAACAAGGTCGGTTATTGCTGAACTCCTGAGAGAGACAGAAAGTGAGCAACAAGAGGGCAGTGAAAAATAACTGTGAGAACTACAAATAAGATTCAAGACAGAGACAAAACAGTGGAAAAGTGGAATAAAATAACAAAAAGGTGGAATAGCTGAAAACAGAGAGAGAAATTCTGGAAAGTGAGAAAAAGATGGAGAAGACAAACTGAATTACAAAGGAGGACTTATTTTAGGCTTCAATAGTAAAAGTCCCATTCACTCTCTGCAAACACAGTGGATCTCATGCAAGAACAGTTTCATATTCTTCTAAACCTCTTACTTTTTTCGGTCAGGTTTGTCAGATTCATCAGTCTCTTTTAAAATCGCTCATTTCAACCTGATGAATACCACCTGTTCACGAGTAGGTCGTTGGCATAATTAACCTCCCAAAATGAAATGTATAAAAGTACCTTTTCGGCTCGGTTTCATTCACAAACATTTTACCAGAGATGAAAAGAGAACAAATTTAGCAGCATCAGTAGTCGTTTTAGAGGACCCGAAAAACAGAGAAGGAATGATTAGACATAAAGTTAGGCCAGACAGACAGAGATGGACGACAGAATACATTCGACTACAGGTGATGATGTCACCCTATCAGGTGTTATAACAGAGAATGATCACCTGGACAGAGACCTGCAGAAAGATTTCCTTCGCTCAGTCACTACTTCCTTTATAACAGTCAGTCAGTAGTTTATAGTGAGCTGTAAATTGAGATTTCGTAGATTTCTACGACTCCCAGGGTGCATTTCAGCAAGAAACAATGAACCAAAGAGCTTAAAATTCTGTTGTTGAAGCTAAAGGTTACACTTTGTAGGAAACCTGATGAAACATTCAGCAGTTCAGATTCCAGATCAGTGTGGAATCAATTCAGTAAACATGACTCAGTCTGACTGGCGTCTTCTCTATAGCAACAGCAGCTGAGGCTCCGGGTACTGCAGTATTGAGAGCCATCCACCACCCTTACAGAAAAAAGCCTGATTCGTCAGTTGAAATGATTCAAACTGATGGTCAGAAAATGAACCTATATAATCGTTACATTGCCCGGGAGCCTCCTGAGGTTCTGTGTTGAGGAACATTCAAGAGATCATTTAAGGAAAGGAAAAGGAAAACTCCAACTTCAAAACAAAGAAACGGTAAGACAGATGAGAGAGCGAGCGAGAGCCAAACAGGATGCAGAGATAGAGAGACCCTCGGCCAACAGCGAAGAGAGAGAGGAGTGTGTGGCGTTTCTCCAAATGACTTCCAGATTTCGGCTTTGAGTGGTGACCTCCTACCATCCTGATTGGCAGCAGCTTCTCTGCAGAGCTGCTGTGTGGAAGAAGCCTGCAGCTCCACACGGTCACACATTAAAGGGAAATGCCGCTGCTTTTATATGTTTTAGTCCATTAACTGCAAAACTGTGAAATCTTTACTTTCTGTTGAGCATTTTCCAAATCACATGATCAGTTTTTAAGATTTCCTTCCTTTAAAGGCAACCATTGATTTCAGTTCCCTTCTATACAACTTATATCTTAAGCTTCATTTTCAAATCAAAGTTGTGTCACTGTCATGTAGTAATGACGTAGCTGCGAGCAGAGATCATTATCAAAGGTTTCCTTCGTGGTGCATTCGAGGACATTTTTCAAGGACAGGCATTATGACAAATGTGTATTGTATTACAAGTTAATTTTCATATAAATAAACTTAAAAAATGGCTGCCTTGAAGGAAGGAAACTCAATTATAATGAACACATAAAATAAATGATTTCTAATGCAAACATTTATCTACGAGGTGGAATATGATGCAACTAAGTATTTTTATATTCGATTAATCTGCAGATTATCTTCCTGATTAATTGACTCATTATTTTGACTAAAAAGAAAATAGTGAAGAATGCCCGTAGTAATTGCTCATTCAGTTTACTATCATATTTGTGGAAGAAAAGCAGCAAATCCTCACATTTGTGAAGCTGAAAATCAGAGAATGTTTGGCATTTTTGCTTAACAAATGACTGAAACGATCGTTCAACAATCAAAGTAGTTGCAGATTAATTTTCTGTCGATCAACTAATCAACTGTTATATACAATATTCATTATATGGCCTTGTTCCAGTTCATCCCAAAGGTGTCGGATTTCTTTCTGGAGCTGCTTTGTGCACAGGAACATGGTCATGTAGCAACGGGAGGGAGACAAACACAAACTGCCGTCTAAAATATAATATGTTGGAGCATTCAGATTTCACTTCTCTGGAACTAAGAGGCCAAACCAGGAAAAACCAAAAGACAGGGGTGTCCACATATTTATGGCCACAAAGTGTACTTTATGTATGCAGAAGGAAAAACACCTTCAGCTGTTGTGGATCTTAAACCTGTTTAGTCCAAGTTAAAGTATAAGTCAGCTGTTATGTCCGTCCGTTGTGTAAAAACACAGATCTACAGTTTCCTGTTTAAAAGGCTCAGTAGTTTCCTCAAACAGCTGCTCGCTGGAGTTTCTATCAGACCAACAGGACGAAACAGAGCATCTGTTGGGGACTATTTCCAGCGGCGGATGAATCCACATGTGGTGCTGTAGTGAGTGTTTGGGGCAGCAGGACGGTGTGTGTGTGTGAGTCAGAATAAACTCCAGTGTGTGTGTTCGTGGTGATGAAGGTGCAGCAGAGCGGCTCGCTGATGTGTTTTAATAGTTTCTGGACGACGACGGAGGAAGAAGATCCATCAGGCTGGTTAGCAGATACATTATATATAAATATAGAATATCACCAGACTTGGTCTAGGTCTGGTCTTAGAGAGACTTCAGCCTAAACCTGCTGCCAACATGGAAACTTTGAACCCAGAAATAAAAGACGGGGAAACATCGTGTAGAACAAATTAAGCCAGTGATGCAGCTCTCTCTGGGTAACTATGTGATCTACTGTCATGAGAGCTGACGTGGGTCGATGTGTTTACTGCCCGTGAATGGATGCTAATGAAGGCATGCCGAGGAAAACGCCGAGGCAGCTGTGATTTCCCAGCATGCTCAGTGTAAACAGTGGAGGAAACTGTGGAGTTGAAAATCAGAGTTTCAGCAGAAGTCTGAATTTCTGCTCAGAATTGCAGCCATCATGTGGGAAACATTTACTGCCAGAGGGATGCAAGCAATTATGGGAACAAAATAAATACAGTGAAGAGCTGCTGTCAGCACTCTCGTACCAGGCGAGGTGCCCTTGAGCAAGGTATTCGACCTGGAGTGGAGTTCAGCAGCAGAGTAAAGTCTGAGTGTGTGGTTTATGGAGGATGATCTCATGTGAATCCTGAGGTTTACGTTTTCATCATCAGGCTGGGAAATCTGGTTCACTCAGCCTGAGTTTAAAAACTGATGTTAGTGTCAATTTAAAGAGAAAATCTGGGTCAGCCGTTCGCATTAGAGACCATCGGTAGAGCCAGCGTGAGCCGCTGCAGGACTGGAGCCAGGATTTTAGAAATATAGAAACACTGAGCTCAGTAAAAGCTGGATTTGAGTTTTTTGTACTTTTTCTATGCTAATTTAAAGAGAAACTCTAAATTACATGTAGAGTCCTTTTATTACATGATCTACTGATCCTATTTTATTTTCCTTTTTCCAGAGAAAATCCAGTAACTCTGTCCTCTCGACCCCCCAAAAAAGGGTTACACACCCCCCAGCGAATACATATGAATACATCAGTCAGCGTTCAGCAGTGTGGACAGTGTGAAAGATTGAGAGCGTGCAGAAGAAGGAGAAGCAGAAATACTACAGCAGTAGAAACTACTACTTGTAAGCTAGTTTACAGTTTATCCGTGTTATAGTGTTTGGGGCAAATGTACGCCTTCCCTACCACTCATTGATATTCTCTATTCTGTCTCTTCACCTCTGCTGAAGCCTCGCTAAGCTAACGTTGAGCTAGGAGCTAATGGGAGCTGAAGCACAGGGGAGACTTTGTGCTGCAGAGCCGAAGTTGATGCTAATTTTGGGGTTAGCTGCCTTCACTTCGCTCAGCAGTTGGAACGGCGCAGGAACTTTTATTTACTGACTAACTGTAGCTTAAACTGCGCAGCCACAGCTTTACTGCTAACTGTACAACGCACTCTCTCCACCGCACACACACTCTGTACTAAGCTATACCTTGACGGAGCTACGCTACGCTTATAACACATGATCGGAGCCGATACTGAGCACGCTCAGATCCATTCAGATCCACTTAGATATTAACAGACAGAGACCAATGGTAGAAAGACGAGACCCTGTCCGACCTCTACTCTGAACATCACTTCGCATGTTCGCTCACATGCAGACGGAAACTTTGTTCCAGACGTTGACTGACATCGAACATGATCAACAAATTAAAAGCGTGCGTCCAGCTCGTAGTTCTCTCGTAGCGTCTCTCCTGCACCACACGCTGGATCACAGCAGAGGAACCAGAACCACAGTCTGGTCTGGTCCATGAGCAGTTTAGCTGACTTGGCTAACATGCAGCACCAGAGCTGAGAGCAGAAACCAGGGTGAAAGTCCGACGTTTTGACCGACAACATGAATTGACTGCTGATTCAAAGCGCCGACGTTCGGTGGTGGTGGTGGTGGTGGTGGTGGTGGTGGAGGGGAGGGGGTCTCTCTGGTAGTGCCAGATGTGTGGAAACATCTGCAGCATCAGTCAGCACTCACAGGTGTGTGTGAGCAGAGTGGAGAATGTGTCCAAACTTAGTTGAAAACAAGTTGGTGCGGCAGGATTATGGAGGCAGATGGGCTGGTCTGGCGCGCACACACATACACACTGAGTCATAGCTTTTATATGACAGTGCCGTGCCAGGTGGTGATGGGAGCTGTTGTCCTCCAAACACACATTCAAATAAAACCTGTTCAAAGCCACAGAACATTCAGGGACAGCAGGCCGAGAGGAAGGACTGGAGTCACGTGTTTGTCTTGTACATGTTGTACAGGATACACATGCTAACATTAGCATCACTGCTCCACACCCTGGTCAGTGTCTGTCAAAATCAAACTACATCATCTCTTTATCATTTGGAGCCTGTTCAGTGTTGACGCGAGTAAAACACTTCTGTCGCTTCATTCATGTCCGTTAGCCGACGCTAGCTACACTGTAATTGCTGTATCTAAACGGCTAAAGTGCAGAAGTTCTTCTTCTTCTGGTGTTTTTGTCAAACAGCTGCAGGTGCATCACCCCCTCTTCTGGACCGGAGACGGACTGCGATCAGACTTGTGACCAACAGAGACGCAGATATGTGGCTGAGTGGAAACAAAAGTGTCTTGAATCTGGATTTTATCCGATTGATTAGAGAATTTTGAAATGACGAGTGGAAACGGGGCCAAAGCCGGTTAAAGTCTGTAAAACGAACGTTAACGTGACCTACACCGATGGAAACACTGAGGGAGAGTCTGTCTGTTTAAAACACACACGCACACACATCCGACGGATGATGTGTCAGTCAACCACAACCAACCGGTGATGAAAACAAATGGGACTCATTGGGAGGAGGCGGAGCTGAGGAAACCGCCCGGGGCAGCCCGGCTGACTCTCACATTTGATTGGATGAAGGCAGATAACTGTCTGGCTAGCTCGCCCGCTAATCAGGGTGTTTGTTTTTATTTTAGAGAGACAGAGGAGAGAAACTGGGAGAGAAGGACAGGAAGAGGCTCGCTATGTGATTCATTCCTTTCGTGTTTCATTTACTTCCACACACACACACACACACACACACACACACACACACACACACACACACACACACACACACACACACACACACACAGGCCATATGTCCTGTTGCTTTGTTCTCAACACACACACACTCACACACACACAGTTATGAGGCCTGAAGCAGTGTGTTATTGTAACATGCTGAGTTGTGTAATCTGTGAGCAGTGACTAATGTGTTTTAACTCTATATGGAGGGACAGTTTGATGAGCAGCCATGATACTGGAGCGCACACACACACACACACACACACACACACACACCAGCAGATGGTCTGGGTTCACTTCAGGTGCGTTCTTTAACCAGGAAATCAAAGTCTTGAACGCGTCAGGACGAGCCCAGAGCAGAAACCGTCCGCACACAGGTGATCCTCGTCTACTCACGAAGTCCCGAACTGAACATGTGACCAGGTGTGTGTCCAGGTGGTAAATCTACCACCTGAAGTGGGCCGATGAAAACGCTCCTGTAGGATGTGAATAACGAGTCCAGACGTCCTGTGTTTGTACATGTTGTTCGTCTCTACGTGGCGGCTGTTACACTCAGTTTTTGGGGGGTATTTACTAACAGGTAGCCCGAACAGTCAAATCGGTTTAACTTCCTGAAGGGCTGCATGGAGGTTTAGCGACGCTAAAATGGAAGAAAAACTGCACGTTTGGTCTCCTGCGATGCGTAATTTAAGGCGTTCCTGCTCAGAGGCGCAAAATATGGGAGGACAGAATAAAAATTTATACAAATAGCTGCTGCGCATGATTCATCACCACGGACTGCAGCTGGAAACTGTGTCTGTAATTTAACGTCTGAGGAAGTGGAATCTGTTTTACTGGATGCACACACTCCAGCGAGAGAGAGACGCTAATTAAAAGCACCACGAAGCTACTTCAGGCGCTCTCCACTCTCTTACCTTTCTGCTTCCCACAGGCGTCTTTAATGTTTGTCGGGCCAGTGTGATGTGATTGAAGCAGCCAGTAATACTTGATAATGATGAATACACACTTGCATTTCCAAAAGTTTCTCCTCTTCAAACAACATTCACGGTTCGGCAGCAGAAACTTTCTGTCGCGCTCCATTTCTTTCCAGACACGCTTCAAGAAGGCTCGGCATCAGATAACGGCCCTTTATGCAAATCACGTGAGATGTGGACGATTTAATCAGATCCACATGCTGTGTGGTCAGTATGTGGATCTGATTAAATCATCTCATTAAATCATCTGCAGCGCGTGTGTGTGTGTGTGTGTGTGTGTGTGTCTAACCACGGACTGTATATAAAGATGGCCGCCGCGTCTCCTCTTCCTCCCGCTGTACTAAATGAAGCCAAAACATCCGGATACGGGAGCAGCCATCTTGCGCTGGTGACGTCATTTGGAGCCAGAGACTGCGCGGCAGTGATTGGAGCCGCAGTATCGAGGTCCCGCCCACACGCCCCGCCCGACCCAATCGCGAGCAAAGCTCAGCTGTCAATCATGACGTGAACCCCCCATCAGCGTGATCAGAACGACCTGAACTGACAGAAACCATCTTTGGGAAACATTTATTTGACGCGTGCTTTGGGTTTTTAGTTTGGCTCGTGTCCCATCCGCTAACATGGAGGGGGCGGGGCTTATAACCTGTACCGCAGCCAGCCACCAGGGGGCGATCCAGATGTTCTGGCCTCACCTTTGGGGAGCTGTCATGTCGTCATACAGGCTATGGTGTGTGTGTGTGTGTGTGTGTGTGTGTGTGTGTGTACGGTCACTGGCTGACTGACCTGTGGGTCAGAGAAGACTTCCTGGATGCTGTTGATTGGTCCAACAGGAACACCTGAGCCCTCAAACCTCCTCAGCCAATCAGCAGTCTTCTCCTGCAGGAACCTGACAGAGAGAAATTACTAGAAGTTTCTTACAATAATTCTAAAATACTCGCTCCCTCCAACAACAACCAGCACTCCTGGTTCTTGTTTAATCTTTAATCTCAATAATGTTCGGAATATACCGGACGGTTATCAATACTTGACCTGAATATGGTCACGCTAAAAGGATAAAAGTAGTTTAAAGAATACAATTTATTAGGTTTTTTTCTTGCTGGATAATGTTTTGACAGACTGTCCTGTGTGTGTGTGTGTGTGTGTGTGTGTGTGTGTGTACCTGCGGGACAGTGTGTGCAGCAGTTGTTTGCGGTTTTGGACTCTCAGCTTGTTGGTTTTGTATTGTGGTTCGTCTGTGAGCTCCATCAGCTCCACAACCTGGAAACACAACAACAACAACAACAGGGTTTAATATTTCATATAACAAGAAATCTCCGCCTGTCAGACCTGGACCCTCCAGACCTGGGGAAGAACTTAAAGGAATGCTCCACTGAATATCCATCAATGAGTGTCTAATACTCCCCGCCGTAGTCTTGACAAATGGCACTGAACAGTCGTGGAGACACTTCGATGTGTGTCAGTTTTCCTTTAAAAGCACGTGCACATGCGTATGTAAGTACTACATTCAAATACGCAGGAAATTTTAAACTTGGATTTGATCACTTTGGCTGTTTCTGCACAAGAAAAAAAAAAACCCCATCAAGCAATATGTGGGTTTGTTCAGGTAGCGACTCACTTGACAGACTCTGACGAACTGTTTGTCGTTGCCTGCCGCCACGACGAGGTGTCCGTCTTTGGTTCTGAAGCCCTGAAACGGAGACGAGCAAAGGAAAAGATGTCATGGTTTTGGGTTTGTGTTTGGTTATTTCCTGTTTTATTTTGAAATATTCTCCTGCCCTCGTGTGTCTGTTAGTTTTGCTTCCTGTCTTTGATTGCTGTGATTGTTTTCACCTGTGTCTCGTTGGCTCCTCTACCTGAGCGTATTTAAGTCTGTGTCAGAGGGCGTTGTACGAGTGTTCAGCTTCCTGGTGTACCTTTGCTTATGGACTTTGGAACTTGGGTTTTTGCTGGCTCCCTGTTGGACTTGTCGCCCTTGTTTTGGACTGTTTACCTGCTTGTGACCACTGCCTGCCTGTAACCCGAGTAAGCCTTGCTGTTCTCATTAAAACTGTCGAACTGAACCTGCTCTGCCTGCTGTCGCCATGTTTCCCGGCTTGATACTTAAACGTGACAGAAGATAGAAATATATCACACTTATTTTATACTTAAACCCACCTGGTACTTAATTTATTTTCTGACCTGTTTTATAGTGTATTGTATTATATTTTTTGCTAGTTCTTTCTCCTGTGTGCACTGACGTAAAGGCGAGCTGCTGTAACAAAGAGTTTCCTTTCTGGGATCAATAAAGTGTTTCTGATTCTGACATCTTATGAAATTTTGAGGGGTCAATAAAGAGGATGAAATTAATGATATTATTTAGTTGAAAACAGCAACACAGTCACGACCTCTGAGTACTCGTACTTGAGTAAAGCATGAACGACCTCCAGCTCCGAGAGACGAGACCCTTTTTCAGATGCTCCTCACGCGATTAAACATGATTAATCAATGTTTCAGCTCTGACTCAAACATGTTTGTTGCACTACGAGACCTGAAATGTAACGGAGTTATCCACGCTCAATAAGCAGCCAGCTGTTTGCTTTACGGTTTAATGAAAATACTGTTGTTGTTGCCTTAGAAAGCAATTAGACAGATCATTGACTATATTTGTTACAAGGTCATGTTTATTACACAAGCCTGTTATTTATATTGTTACCAGTAAATCTACCAAACAGTAGATTTATGAAATGACGGCGCCGCAGCACATTAAACGATTTATAAGCATCACTTGTGATATGTGGGGTTTCTTGGTTTGTGGTAATTACACCTGTGGCCTTCTCGTCCCGCTGTGCCTTTACAAGCAGCAGCGGAGACGCTGGCTTTACGCCGTTAACGCTGGCTGTTTTTATTAAGTTGATTCTTCCCAGCAGGTAGATATGAGATTTGCTCTAATCAAACAGGAGGATGTGAGTGCTGATAGGATGGAGGTTCATCTGAGTCCCAGAGGAGTTTTAAAGTAAGTTTAATAAGCTGAAGCACGCCTGATGAAACCTGTCTAAAGGCCAGCCGCCGGAGGGAAACTTCTCCTTCCTCCTCTTCATCTTTTGTCTTTCTTTTCTTCCTCCTTTTAATTTTCTCCCTGTTTCTGTACTTTCTCCTCCTCTTCCTCTTTCTGTCTCACAATTGCTTGTAATAAAAACTCGTCGCCACATGAAAGGAGGACAAGAACTGCTGTCTTACATCACAATAAAACACACACACCAGCGACCACATCCCACTGCTGTATGTGTGTCTGCAGACCGCTAACCCTTTAGTCACACTGCACTCTGGGCTCAGCTCTCACCGCCGCCTCTTTCATCCCCAGCCTCGGGGAGTTGTGGGTAACGCAGTCCACACGGGGACTACGACGGGACGTTCACTCACAAAACCCCAAACAGTCCTCAGAGAGGGCAGGCGGTGCGGTCGGGTCGCAGCGGGACGGCTTCTGCTGGCTGCAGGTCAAATCCAAACCACACCGACCCGCAACAAAACTGTCAAAGAACTACAACTCCTGACCTCAGTGTTGATCTGCAGCCGGAGCTTTTTAGCCTTTTTTAGCTCCTAATTTTGGCAAATTTCCTGTCTGGTTCAGTCTCAGCAGCTGTTTTCTGATAAACCCGCTGAACACGAGCTGCTCAGCAGCAGCCAGACGCAGTCAGAGAGCAGCTGCTGAACATAGCGGAGCATCTAGCTGCTAAAGAGCCAGATGTTTCCCTCAGCAGCTGCTGGAGACCAAACACAGAGCTGACGGAGAGAAGACCGGACCGACGTCCATCAGGAGACACAGACACGCCTCCTGATGAAGCGTCACGTGACTCTGACACGCCTCCTGATGAAGTGTCATGTGACTCTGACACGCCTCCTGATGAAGCGTCATGTGACACGCCTCCTGATGAAGCGTCATGTGACTCTGACACGCCTCCTGATGAAGCGTCATGTGACACGCCTCCTGATGAAGCGTCATGTGACACGCCTCCTGATGAAGCGTCATGTGACTCTGTAGCTGCTGGAGGCGGAAACAAGCCGCTGGTCGATCACATGTTAGACACGGCTCTTATATCGGCTTATATAGTAGTTCTGTCAGCCTGTGGAGATCTCCTGCCCCCCCTGCTGGCAGAAATGACTAATGCAGCCTTCATAACCCACCTGTCCTGAAGAAATACTGTGATGTTCAGTGAAACAGATTTTCAGCCTGTTTCACAAAGTTAATTTCTTCCGTTAACCAGACGGCACCAAAGGTATCGCATCTCTTTGCTAATCTTGTACGAAGTACAACCAGAACTGAAACCTACGGCACACGAGGTTCATTACGTTAAATGTGTGTATGACACTGCATGTGAATATACAGTATGTGCTTCATTCGTAAGGGAAGTTTTATCAGGTTCATTAGTCTTTAATATTAAATATTTCAACAAAAATGAATAAACTCCTGCTCCGTCTTGCTAACTGTTGATATTCATTTATAATGTTTCCAGCTACACAACTTTATTCAGGTATATAAACAAGCATCAGTTCCATAACATTTCATATTGTTTTGCATTTCAATATTTGATACTAAGGTCACACTTTACTTGCATCTTAGAAAATAATAAAATATTACTTTGGATAAAAACAGCAACTTATCTAAGTCGAATGTGATCATCAAAGCAGAAGTCTCGAATGTGAACGATGATACAACGGTTCAGTTCAGAAACAAGTAAAAAGATGAGTTTAATTAAACGCAGAGCTCCACCCAGACCGCACAAAATACTTTTCAAACAAAAGAATCCTTCTGGATGAAACCTACATCCAAACAAACACTCGTGTGATCTGTTCTTTCTTACTGTGGCTGAACTTTCCACCAGATTTCTAAAACCTTTTTTTTTCTTTCCAGAGATCCTGCCAACTAACAACCAGACAAACGAGCGGGACGACATTCAGAGAGAATCCCCTTCAGAAAAACACGTCTACGTCCATCAAGACTAATCAAACTGAGCAGCATGTGACAGTAACCGATGAACCGAATCTTTGCTACAATCATTTAAATGGAATATTTGTTGCAGAGAGAGAGCAGTTAATTTTCAACCCACCTCCAAAACCAGAGCAAGTAAGTCCAGTCATCTCAGAAGTAATGAGGTGTTTTTGACAAACTGCTGTGTTCACACGAGACACAACCGTTCATTTCTTATTGTTGGTCACCAGTTGTGTCTTTGGCCCCCATGTTTAATGAATGCTGCGCTGATGAAACGTCTCTGTTTGGATTACGGTCGACTTAGTTCAGTTCTAGTTCAAGTAGAGACGATTAAAGTGATCAAAGTGAGGAGTTTAGTGTTAGTTTCATATTTCATATACGGAAAGCTGCGGATGAGCTACATTAAACATTTGTTCCCATTTATCTTGACATTTGTGCGGCGTTGCCAACAGACCTTTGCCATTTTGAAATATAGGATACTTGTCTTTTTTTTTTTTTTAAACACACCAATTAGTTTTTTAATATAAAAGGTCCACAAATCATTCATTTCTTTGATGCTTTGATGTCGTTCCCTTTCTGTGGTGAGGCCAAGAGCCAATTATAGTCCGTACATCTCAGTCAGTTGTCTTTGTGACATTATCTTACATCATTATTAAAAATATGTACAGAAATAATCCCTTCCTCAAACATTTAATAAATATCAGTTTATTTTCTATTTGGACGTTTGAATTTAAGGATACACGATGCAGCTGCGTCTTGTTCTGTTAGCGGAGAGATGAGCGTTTCTGTTACTTTTGTGTCCGAGTTCAACTTGTCCTTCCTGACTGCACCGATCCTTTCATGTGTCTCCTCTTTGACACGGTGGATGTCTCAGTTTTGGGAGATTTTAAATTGACCCGTCTCAGAATCAGATGTGAACTTGAAAAGCGTCGGCGGGGACGGATGACTTCTTCAGCTCTAATATCTTCCTCGCGAAGCCGCGACCGCAAAACACCTATAATTCTGTTGTTTCAACTGTCATGATCCCCGAAGGACCCGTCCGCTCCGCTTTCATCTCCGGCGCCCGGGGGGAGGCAGGGGAGGGAGAGCGGCATTGTGGGTAAGGCAGTTCACACGAGGATTAGATGTGAGCGTCGGACAATAACGCTCCGGCTGGTGAGAGGCCACAAGAATCGAGCCGCCGCCGGATCAGGAGGAGCTGACACTTTATCTGAGTGTGTGTGTGTGTGTGTGTGTGTGATGGCTTAATGTGCACATGTGAGTTATGAACCTCCGTAATAACAGTAACATCTCAGCTCCCTCGAGCTCAGAGTCAGTAATGTGAAGCAGACTGGCGACACAAAACATGGCAGCTTTTTTCTATTTATTAAACATTACAGATGAACATTTTATTGAACGGAGTTTGCTGAATTAAATACGTATTAGATATGGAAGGAACCAGAACAACGGGCCTCATGCAAGAACGTTTTTGTATTCTCTTAAACCTCTAACTCCTTTCTGTGGCGTTTGCTCCTAGTGTTCAAAGTCAGATTCACCAAACTATTGTAAATTGCTCGTTTCAGCCTGACGGATGCCGCCTGCTCATGACGAGGGGAACATTTGTGAGATCTGATCATTTGCTTAATCAACGTACCTAAAAAATCCCAACCTGTTCCGCTCCGTTTGTGGACAAGTTTTACTCACAAAAATGTTCCCAAAGAGTAAAAAAGAAGAATTTCACAGCGCGGAGCTTCAAGCCCTGCTGTCAGACATTAAGATAACAAGTTAGAGTCAGCAGTCGTATTAGAGGACCTGAAACAACTAAAATATTAATAATACAGCTGTCAACGACAGTGACAGAAATAAAGAGGGAATTTAAAATGTTAGATGCTAACAAACATCTCTCTAAAGAAAAGCGGTCCATTAGTAATGTGAGAGGAGGTCATGTGACAGAAACAGAGCATATTAAAGCCTACAGTAGATGTTACACTGTCAGGTGATATAATGATACTGAGTGACACAATTTACCAACAACTACTGAACTATGTGTTAAAATGGCCACAAAAAAATCGAATACACCTCTCAGTAAACTGGCAGCCATGATGATGATGATGATGTGGTGAACAGGATATTAATTTTTGCGTTAAGTCTGCTTTAGCTATATATTTTATTTTAAATGTTTCAGTGTTTCCTGTGTGGTTTCATTTGTGTTTCGTCTCCATGCTCTTATTGTGAAATATCCAGCCGACGCCCCTGTGTGCTTTGAGTTTTTGTGCCGTGCAGAAAGTGGATAATTCCCGATTTAACGACACCACAGAGAAGCTGAGGGGGAAGAGAAATGTGTTTTTATTTGAGTCTCGTGTTTTTGATGAACTTAAAAATGTGATCAGGAAAAGAGAAATGAGAGCGGACACTGGAGGGGAATTTAACCATGATTCTTTTGTATTTTCTAAAACAGGAAACTCGAAGTAGACTATCAAAATGATGATATATCTCAGACTAATGTAATTATTTTATTTAAATCAAAATGTGACAAATCAATATCGGTCTGAAATCTCGTGGTTTCAGTTGTGGACAAACTGACAGATTCACCTGACGCACTTCAACTCTTTGTTTTCTTCTAACACAGAAAAAGATCAACATGTTCTCAAAATGCTGTTTTTACTTTTGAATGAGTTTAATCCAAAAACAAAGAGATAAATAAAGCGAGAGAGTGATGGCTGGAGGAGCTACATGAGGAGATAATGAGGGATAACAGCGAGAACAGGAAATCACTTCCATACAGGAAACAGTGTGACACCCCAACATTAAAACACCCAGACTGACTGACACTAATCGTCCCTAATTGTTTTATAATTGTCTGTCTGACTGTGACTCCCAGCGCCTCCTGTTCTCTTATTCCCTGAACACTGACTCAACTTTCAGGACTTTTCCCAAAATGTCCCAAACAGTCCTGAGTTTGTCCTCATAGTTTCTCAGTCTTAATAGAGACCATCATCTTTAACCACTGCAATTCTGCCATATGACAATATGATTATATTGTAAAGTCATTTATGGTTACTTTTTGTTACAGGACTTAAAGGATAAGTTGACATTTTTTTCAAGCCTTTCTTAAAACAATACTCCGTGAGTCTGAGTACAGGGCTGCGGTGGGGAACTTGGTCTCATGGTGTGAGCAGAACCATCTGCAGCTCACTGCGACAAAGTCTAAGGAGCTGGTTGTGGATCAGCGGAGGGCCAAGGCACCGGCGACCCCGGTTTCCATCCAGGGGGTCAGTGTGGACATCGTAAAGGATTACAAGTACCTGGGAGTACACTTGGACAACAAACTGGACTGGACCAAGAACACTCAACACTCATTGTCTGCCGGACAATGCTGAGGATGTTTTATGAGTCTGTGGTGGCCGGTGCTGTCCTGTATGCTGTTGCATGCTGGGGCAGCAGGCTGGGGCAGCAGGCTGAGGGCAGCAGGCTGAGGGTAGCGGACGCCAACAGACTCAACAAACTGACCCGTAAGGCCGGTGACATTGTGGGGGTGGAGCTGGACTCTCTGGCGGTGGTATCAGAGAGGAGGATGCTGGCCAAACTACACGCCATCTTGGACAGCGTCTCCCACCCGCTCCATGACATGCTGGTCAAGCAAAGGTGCACCTTCAGCGAAAGACTCATCCCCCCACAATGCACCACAGAGCGCCACAGGAAGTCATTCCTGCCTGTGGCCATCAGACTCTTTAACTCCTCCCTCTAAGTGTCAGTCTGTATGACCCGAAGTCACTAAACTGGACACTGATCATTAACATCTCTGCAGTACTTGAAATAATTTTGCAATATTCTGTGTTAATACTGCTGTGCAATATCTACCGTCTCATTATAATCTTAATAAGCTACACTTAACTTGACAGAAATCATTATTGCACTATTACTTATTACATATATTGTTACATTGTATTATTTTACTGTACATACTTATCAACCTCTAAATCCACTTTGGTACTTTACACTTATTTTAGCTTTTATACTTTATATCCACTTTGTACTTAATTTATCTTGCCTGTATTATATTCTGATTTGCTTAGTGCTTCTCTTCCTGTGTGCACTGACTGACAGTGAGCAGCTGTAACGAAAGCGTTTCCCCTCGGGGATCAATAAAGTATTTCTGATTCTGATACATTGGAAGAGTTATTGGTCGCTGTTATCGTTCCTCTGGTCTACATTAAAAGTTCCCTTTTCCTGGTGGAAAGTACATTTACACAAGTACAGTGCTTAAGGACAACTTTGACATTCAATAAAGGTCTCCAGCCGGTTTCAAACTGGCGGTTCATGGTCCGCGCTATAAACCGGGACAAGGACAGAAGTTCAAACTAAAAAGAAGCTTTTTTCCCTCCACAGAATGAGGACTGTGGACTTTGTCCCCCCATCACTTACATTAAACAGAGAACTCAGGAAGAACATCTGCAGCGAGCAATAAAACATGCGATGCACATGTGATGTACCTGATAAGGTACGATGCTCTCGTGGGCCGTCCCCCAGCGCCTCGCCTCCTTCCCTGCGTTCAGATAGTTAGCAGCAATATGGCTGAGACAGGAAACCTGCGAGAGAGACAGAGAGGGAGAGTTAAATCTGTTAAATCTGAGCTGTCATCGTTCTCGTTCCTCCCTGCTGCTTTTGGAGGTCGGCGCTCACTCGTCGCTCCTTCCTGAACGAACAAAAAACACAACTGTGCTCTCTTCCGTCCTGACGCTGCCGCCAAAACCCGCTGGAAAGCAAACCGGCGGCTCACCTTCAGCCCCGCGCCGTCACTGAATTTACAAGCAGCTGAAAACCTGCAAATGGATTTCTACGACTCCTGGCGAAGGGGTCGGCCTTGAGTCTTGCTCCGAGCAAATCCCCATCTTTTGTTGTTTTCATCACCGCGCTGAGGCTGCACCAGCTCTCAGAAACACCTCGTTAGAAACACTACAACCTACTCCTAACGCACATATATGCTGTTCTTCACTTTCAGTGGGGTGTATAGGGAAACCTTAAAGTGTAGCAAAGAGAAACAAGTGAGCAGGTCCGCTTGGAGTTAAGAGCATCAGTCTCTGGTGTTTCACGCCTCTAAAGTGCTGCTGCTGCTGGCTGAAAACTAAAACTGGACTTCAGTTTTTCATTCATGCTGGAAATGAGCAGAAGCTGTTCACAGATCCACACCGGCTCTCCAGACACCCAAATGACCGAAAGTTCAAATCCTTCAATTTATTCATACATGAAAACACGGAATTTAAGGCGCTCCCATCCTCATCAACCAAAACACAGGGAATAAATACCCACATAATAAAACCATAGATAAAAACAACATAAAACTGTTCCATAATTCATACAAACAACAATATGAATTCAGTTTACGTACCAAAGGGAAACCATTAAAGTAAAGCAGGTATTCAACAGTATTTGGTGATTGACCAAAGTATTAAAAAGTCAAGTTTTGCCCTGATGGTGGCGCTAAAATGAAAGTCAGAGCATCAGCAGAGTGATTACAGTTCATCCTGAGAGGAGCATGAACGATGAAGCACGTTTCATCACAGTCCAGCTGCTGAGACGCTTCGCTGTGGGCCGACCGAACGACGCTAGCAGAGCTAAAAAAAAAAAAGTTTTAAAAAGTTGTAATCTGAATCCAGGATTTCCACAACTTGATGAAACCTTAAATATACATTGTTTATTTTTATCTCCAACACAATATCCAACAAACGTATCACAGGTGATGGGCGAGAAGTTGCCTTCAATCCTGCAGCCCAGATGTAATAAAAGTTTTTGACTGAAAGTTTCAATTTTAAAAGAAAGTAGTTGTTTTCTTCATTTATCAATACACTTTAATCAGACTGCACAACTTCCGCCTGACAGCCAGTCCGTCGAGATGTGGAGCGCTGGGAAGGAAACCGAGCATCAGGCACAACAATGTCTCGTTTTATCACAGCAGGAGGCGCCTGTGGTGGAGGACGTCGCTTTAATGTCATGTTCAAGCTCATTTCTTAGCATTTTCTGAGCCCGTGTTGAAGAAAGAAGAAAGCAGAGGCAAATGAAGAAAGGGGAACGTATGATTAGAAGGGAGAAGAGGGGCAACAGAAGATCAGAGGTGGTCGTAACGCTCTAAAGGATGTTGACATGACGGAGCAGAGACAGACTGACACTCAGATGGGTGGTGCTGTCAATCACGGCTCTGTTTAGAAACTGATATTTTCTGTTTAACCTCTCAAACCCGCAGCAGGACCTCGTCTCACTCTAACTACAGGCTGTACGGGATATATACAGCTACTGCTGAGAGACGCTGGGCCGGCTAAAAGACGGTGACACCACATGTGAAAGAGCTCTGACTTTGAATCACCATCACAAAGGAAGTGCAGTCGTATTAAAGCGAGCGTCCGTCAGCAGCAGCAGACAGCAGCTTTAAATCAGCTCTGACAGGAGGCTAAAAGAGAGAAATTACAAGAGAATCGGAGGATGAATCCGTAAAAGTTCTTTCACGTGGTGAGGAGGAGCATCCGCAAACTGAGCGGTGGTGAGTCGAAGCTCGGCGACGGGAGAAAACAGACGGCAGGGGAGACCAACCGTGACCCTGATGAAGGACGCGAGCCGAAACACAGCGGCCTTGAGTGTTGCTGAAGCTTTTACTTTTGTCCAGGCAAGTAGGTAAAAGTTCAGTAGCCAGAAATCACCTGTGGGGAAATCTCTTCATTGCATTATAATAACGGCACATTTACGTTGTATCACCCAGACTGTAAATACGAGAAGCCAAGCGGGAAAAAACATTCGTCTGCCAGCTGCATATTGTTACGATCTATGTCTACTTTTTCACAACAAGGACCCCTACTGGCCGTGTGAATTATGGCTCTTGTCTGTCAGAAGCAAAGGTGGAGGTAATCGATTCCTGATTCAATAAATAAAAAGGGGCACGAGTTTCGTTGCCTTGTATGAAGCTCGTACCGCTTGGCAACAAGAGGTAACTGTTTAACTTTCAACACCCAGAAACCCGATGAGGCGACATCGCTAAATTGCGTCTGTGCCATCGCGTACATTAACAGAACTGATTCGGCTCATTAACAAACGAGCCGCACAGCCAGCGCAGTTTAATATCTGAAGAGTAGAAACTCGTGATGCTCCCGAAGTCGTTCCTTCATGAACGTACAGAGACAAGAGGGGAAAGGTCGGTTTTAAGTCACATAAACACACAGTCGCTTGTCGTCGTTGTCCTTACTGTCTGTCCATACTTCCTGTCCTTACTGACTGTCCGTACTGACTGTCCGTACTGTCTGTCCTTACTGTCTGTCTTTACTGTCTGTCCTTACTTCCTGTCTTTACTGTCTGTCCTTACTGACTGTCCGTACTGTCTGTCCATACTGACTGTCCGTACTGTCTGTCCATACTTCCTGTCTTTACTGTCTGTCCTTACTGACTGTCCGTACTGTCTGTCCATACTTCCTGTCTTTACTGTCTGTCTTTACTGTCTGTCCTTACTTCCTGTCTTTACTGACTGTCCTTACTGACTGTCCGTACTGTCTGTCCATACTTCCTGTCTTTACTGACTGTCTTTACTGTCTGTCCTTACTGACTGTCTTTACTGTCTGTCTTTACTGTCTGTCTTTACTGTCTGTCCTTACTGTCTGTCCTTACTGTCTGTCTTTACTGTCTGTCCTTACTGACTGTCTTTACTGACTGTCCTTACTGACTGTCTTTACTGACTGTCTTTACAGACTGTCCTTACTGACTGTCCGTAATGTCTGTCCTTACTGTCTGTCTTACTGCTGGTCTACTGTAAACACTCCCCAGCGCTCAGCTTGACGTAAATGAAGTGATTTAAACTTAGCTTTGCGTTCATGCTGACCACACAGATGCACTTCTTAAAATGGCCACCAGATCCGTCCTTTAAAACTAATTTATTTAAATGACTGAGACATCTTTGTGTGTAAAAACTGCTGCTTCTGCTCAAAAATGAGTTTGCATGTGTCTGCTTGGATTTAAAAGTTTGGTTCAGATGAATTCTCTGGCACCTCCCTAACCACGACGACATAGGTAAGACTCGGAGGTCTATTACGTATGTTGACCCCCCCGACTGAGGTAGCAGCTGCTAGCTCCAGTTTGTGCCCATCACACAGAGCTGATGGTAGCGTTAGCAAGCCGGAAAAACGACGCTGTACGTGTACATGTATTCCTCCTGTGTGGCAGTAAACACAACACCTGAGCTGACAACTGTGCTGTATTCAGAGCTGAACGCGACGTTAACCAGAACAAACAGCAGGGCCACGGCTATGTACTGACACTACCCCTCAAACACGCTCTTGTGGTAGAGCTGCTAGCTCAGCGCCCGAACAGTGACTCTCTCAGACGGATAGAACTGTGCTTCTAGTGACGGTCAAAGCTCCAGCAGAGACGCAGACTCTGACAGTAGCTGCTCATGGCTGTTATAGAGTCTAAAAGATGAAACTGTCTGAGAAATTCATTCTGACTGCTTCCAAAAGCCGGACGGGAGAGAGTGAGCGAAGAATTAGCTGCACTACTGTGACAGGTTACAGAAATGTGGGATTTACATTCTGCCTTAATGGAGGCATTTCATGTTCTACTTTCACCAGAGAAAAAGCTTCAGGGATGAGGACTATCTTCTCCTTGGTCTCATAGTATCTCTGGGAAACTTTCCCCCCAGGACTAGTCTGGTAATGTTTCTCAGCTTCAAAACGTTGGTATTTTTCTGCATGACTGAGCCATTTCCTCAACAAACCACAACAATTTAAAGATGTTTCAAGCTGAACTTAAGACTCCAGCCTTTGGTGTGGAGCTCCTCCTGATGTTTACAGCTGTTTCAGGACCTGCAGGCAGCGTGCACAGATACAACTGTGAACTTTGATTGGTTTGTAATGATTAAATTTCCCCTGACAACCGAACCAAACTCAGCTTAAACCCGTCCACATGGATTCAGATCCACTGCGGCTGTGTGCTCTCATTGTTCATCTCTGGTCGAACCGCTCTGTGGTCGGCGTGCCTGTGGTCGCAGCACTTTATGCAGGAATGCACCATGGGATATGGGGAGGGGGGGAGAGGTGGATTATGGGTATTTTATGTGTAGCAGCCCTGGGAGTCGACCGCAGAGATCAAGACCTCGCAGCCTCGAAAACCAATTACAGCATGCATTTCACTTTTTTGTTTTGTATTGGAGTCAAATGTCGTCTATCTTCCTTTTAAAATCTACAAAAACTTTAGTTTAACAGCCTTTAATTCTATTTTAAACTCTTCTTAAACACAGCGGTGATTTCAGCTAAATGCTAACATCAGCATGCTAACATGCTGATGTTTAGCAGGTATAATGTTCACCGTGTGCACCGTCTTAGTTTAGCGTGTTAGCATGCTAACATTAGCTGATCAGCAGTGAACACAGAGTGCAGCTGAGGCTGATGGGAGCGTCAGCAGCTCTGCAGGTGTTTGGTCAGAGACCAAAGTGTCGGACACGTTAACATGTCGACCTGATGGTGGCGCTAGAGGAGAAGTCAGCAGGATTCATCCTCTGGTGAACGTGAATGTTTGTACATAATTTCACGACAATCCATAAAACAGTTGCTGAGACATTTCAGTCCGGACCAACGTGGTGAACCGATTATTAAATCAATAAATGACATCATGTCACCTCATCAGCTAATTTACCTTCGTTACTGTTGTTGTTGTTTTGCATTAGCTGAAGAAATACATTAGTTTGATTTGGTAACACTTTATTCATGAGCCCCAGTATCTCCTGGAAAGAACTGTGTGATGAGTTATTAGAGTTCAGTTACTGTAGTTGTGTTGCGTTTAGAGGGATTTCCTTAAATTAGGAGCTAAAATCTTAACGACTGGGAAACTTGCCAGAAATCCATTTAAACACAAGTAAATATTAATTAACTTTCAATTTTTTTTCTTTTGATACATTTGTTGAATTGTATACTTGCCTGCAGACAAATTGAATTTTTGTTGGTTTGTTTGTTATTGAGACACTTGTGCTGACATCTGCTCTACACAGGTCCTATATAAGTAAACTACCTTAGTAAACAAAGCTTAGATTTTTTTATTTCCCCTGACTGAAAGAAAGAGGTTTCATAAGTAACTAATTGGAAGTAAACTAACTGACTAATCCTCCATTTTCTCTATAATTCGACCCGAATGATATAGTTATTTCCAAGAAACCTTCTCTGAATGAACAGTTCCTATCCGTTCCCTTTCTAGGACATTTTACAGAAACAATGAGACCCATAAAATAAAGTGTTACCTTATTTGTCTTTATGCAGCTTTGCACGCTAAACATTTACGCATTTTGAGTATGATGTGATGCTTTTACTTTGAAATGTTCAGGATCTTTGTGTGGATGTATTCAAATTGCATTACTCTTTATATTTTCACTTGTTTAAAGTCTTCTTTGAGCGTTTGGAAACAGTTTTTTAACTTCTCCATAATTGGCCCTAACACACTGATGTCAGACACCTGCTGTTAAAAACACAACTATGAAAGCATAAAGTCAAATACAAGAACATATCAATCTTCTTCACCCAGCGTTTCAACAGGAAACAGACTTTTCTATGTGTTTTTATTCTAAACTGAATTTCTCTCTGGAGGACCGTAAAGTTTGGAAATGAGCTGAACTGGTTTGTGTCACAGCGTCTTTCCCAGAGAAAGAGGTGGAAAATGAGAATATATAAAACATAAAACATGTTTTTAAAAGCAACACTGTCACACAAGCAGTATGTCCTGACACGACAAATCAAACGCACCCTGGGTGTCTCGAATACTTCAGAGTCCAGAACGGCGTGTGATCCCATCCATCAGAGTCCGCGGCGGTTTTAGGATTACGCTGGGTTTGATTTGTTTGAAGTGTTCAGACTTTTAAGGATAAATCAAAGGCTTGTTTAAATAACAGCAAGTTTTCAGGATCCGTTATTAGTTCACACACACACACACACACACACACACACACACACACACACACACTAAAACAGCATCATGGAGCTGCAGTGACACTCGTGCTTATCTCTCCCATCAGAAACACCCCATTGATATGGATGGAATCAGACAGGCAGCGTCGGCAGACCCTGAACACAACACTGTAAGCCGGTGTGTGCAGCGGCATGAATATTTCCTAGTTAGGTGACATTTTAGGTACAAAGTGGAGCATTTTGGGACGTTTTACTCCTGTCTTACTGACTTCCTGTTAAGGTTCCTTTTTCTCTGAATGAAGCAGAAGTGGCTCATTAAGATGATTACAGTTATTTATTTTTTAAAGCTAGCGATGAAAAGATGGTAACTGAAACAGATCCTGTTTGTTTCACACTCAGTGACTAACTGCATGTATAAAAACAGCTTGGTTTATTTTTCACAGTCAACAAGTGAACAGTACACAACATTTTTAAAACTTGGTTTCATGAGTTTTGATAAAGTTTTGACTCACACAAGGAGCACTCGTACCAACAGATTCGTTTTTCAGTGGCACAGAAGAGGTTTAAGGGTTTAAATACGGAAGCAAAATGAATTGAATTTTTATTTAATACATCGTTACAGTCTGACCAGTGAACTGAGCTCTGACGAGCTGGTTAGGCAAAACAGGGGAGCTCAGGAGGAAACACACACACACACACACACACACACACACACACACACACACACACACACACACACACAGCTGTTACCTGTGAGGACAGCAGGTTGCAGTCGATATGAACTCCCCTCCCCGTCTTGTGTCGTTGCAGCAGGGCGGCCATGATGGCTCCGTGTGCGTACAGCCCCGTCGCCAGGTCTGTCATGGCGACGCCTGGACGCACGGGCTCACCATCCTGCCAGCAGAAGCAATGCATTATGGGAGGTGGGAGGGGGGGGGAATGTATACGACCGAAAATAAAGACTTTGCTGTGTCACCAAATCCCTTGTTCACTCATTTCAGACGCTTACTGATCATCTTCACTGACGGCTGTAGAGTCGTTAAGAGTGAGTGCATCTTGTTGTCTCAACAGCTTTAAAGGCCCGCGCTGTGACTCGTCTGCATGAAGTGAAGGTTTTAGTCTAAACTGCTGCTAGTGTCCCGTAGAGAAAAAGTGTATTCGTACAAATAACTGGATGAAAAATTAACTTTCCATACTCACAATGATAACTTTCTAAAAACACTTGAACCTAAATTTAAATTTGCTTTTCCACAATCAAAACCTTGCTCAGGGATGATGGTGACAGCCTGTACACGCATGCACTGAGCTGCTGCACCCTGAGCTTGGGCTCCATACTTCATCTGGAAACACTGCCTTCATATCAGGCTGCAAACAAGCACGAAGAATGTTACTGTTACAAAGTAGTCGAGCTTCTCTCCGTCGGGGTCGTATTGGGCCATGTCTCTCTTGTGAATTTATCTCAAGAGACTTCTTTGTTAAATAAAAATATAAATAAATACGGTGTTATAGAGAGGGAACCGAGGAAAGGCCACGGGGTCGTTAAAACCTCGTGGTTCATCCTGTGGAGAGCAGGAACGAGCAGTAACTGGGTCTGTCTCGCTCGGGGGGAAAATGCTGGATGGACAGATGGACTGATGTTGCTGTTCTGACCTCTGGCCCGGTGATGTGCATCATCCCTGACACAGCGGAGGCGATGGAGTCGTAGCCTGGACTCTGAGCCTGAGGACCGGTCTGTCCATAACCTGAACACACACACACAGACACACAGATTATTGCCTCTGTGCCAGTGGGCTGGTTTCTCTCTGACCTGAGAGGAAACACAGCGGGGAATCAGACCGTCGACCTTTCAGCGTTGCCTCTTCCAGGAAAACCACATTCCAGCTGCGTGTTGAGTCTGCCGCTCTGACTAAACAACCAGATTGATTTCCTAAAGAGTCCAGACTCTGTTTATTTCACATCAACAGAAAACATTCCCATAAATGCTTTTAAAATGATAACCAGCCCACTGACTGGATTCACAGATCTGAACTCTGCATCACATGTTGAGATATAAACTACAGAGACGGGAGGAACCGAGTGGAACGAGGAGCGCTGAGCTCCAAAGATGGAGTGAAATCAGTGCTGAGCGCTGCTGTAACTATCGCTGCGAAACTCAACTCGACTGCTGACTGACGCCTCGTGCATGAATTCATTTAGATACTTTTTAATTCAAATGATGGTTTACTGTGAAATGGTGGGTTGCAGCAGTAACCAGGTGCTGCATCTACACTTCCTGGTAGATGGCTGCAACTAACAATTATTTTCATTATTTATTAATCTGGCAAATAATTTTCTCTATAAAAATTTCAGAAAATAGTGAAGAAATGTAATTAATTTCTCACAGTCCAAGCCGATGTCTTCAAATGTCGTGTTTGGTCCGACCAACGGTCCAAACCCCAGAAACATTCTGTTTGGACGACAGAGCATCTCCAGCTGCAACAATAAGTCGATGACTCCATTGGTCGTCAACTATTAAATTAATCGCCAACTATTCAGATAATCAATTCATCGTTTTGAGTCATTTTAAGAAAAAAAGTTCCATGTGAATATGTTCTGGTTTCTTTCCTCCTCTGACAGTAAACTGGACAAAACGAGACGTTTGAGGACGTCGGCTTTGGGAAACACTGATCGACATTTTTCACCAGCTTCTGACATTTTATGGACCAAACAACTAATCGATTAATCAAGAAAAGGAACGACAGATTAGTCGATAATGAAAACAACTGTTAGTTGCAGCCCGAAAAGCATCAAATGCTCACATTTGAGAAGCTGACCAGCAGGTTTTGGGGCATTTTTTCATAAGAAATGATTGAGATTATTAGATAATTGTAAGAGTTGCTGATTGGGCGCCCGGCAGCTCAGCTGGCAGACCTCAGCAGGCTGCGTCCGGACGGCAGCAGCCGGGCTCTTTGCTGCATGTCATCCCCTCCTGGCTCTCTTCAGCTGATCAAGTCAATTAAAGGCAAAAAAAAAGCCCCAAAAAATGTTGTTTTTTTAAATTGCTGATTAATATTCGACTAATCGTAGCTGCTCTAAACTCACACTGAAGAAAAAAAATCCCCAGTGGTTTTTGTGCGTCCCCGAATCCTGCAAAACTTTATTTTCTTAGAACGTGCGGAGGAAGTCTCGAGTCCAGCGGAGTGAGAATGTTTCAGTGTCGCCAATAAAAATCAACTCGCAGACAAATGAAACTTGATTTCAGAACCCAACACTTGAACACTGGGAGTTGATTTGTATTGGACACAGGCGGATTCTGAATACATCACCATTTCTTTATTTGTTTAAAGAAAAATAAACCTTAAGGACTCAGTTACAGACAAAAAGGACTTGTTGCAGCGCAGAACTCGACTTTCTTCAGCTGTATTGTTTATCAACGTGTCGACTTTTCATCTGTTTTGCTGAGCAACACGAAGCGAGAACAACAAGCAACACAGATGATTCGCATTACAAATGAAAGAATTACAAACTAAATCTTTTACATAAATACTGCAAATTATGTATATATATATAAACAATTGTCTGCTTACGCTGAAATATCGTTTCATGTTTTGGGAATAAGAGGATGTCCCGATCGAGTGTCTTCGGTCCCGATCAGAGTCCGTTAATATCAGGTTTCTGTCGATACCGAGTCCGATCCCATAAAGGTTAACATAGACATAAATATAATATATCATGAGGACATTTGAACATCTGTATCTGCCACACTGAAATAACACCTTGTTTTTTATGAGTTACTTGATCCAAAGAAGGTCCTGATTTAAGTATTGATCTGATATGAATGAAGGTTTAGTTTCACCTAGAGGAAAGACTGATCTGATACCGATCGTTAAGGATCGGCTCGGGACTTCTCTGAAATAAAGCTGACTAAATATTGACTGTGATGGATCGTCTCTCTGCAGGTTGATTTTCCACATGAATGCAGTAAAACCAATGGCAGCCTGGAAGGAAGGAGATCAACGTAAGAACTAATGGATGATTTGTAAAATGATCAGCAGGAATGTGACGTTTAGAGAATCTGTTATGAAAAAGTTAAAACGCGTACAAACATGTTGAATATGGTCCATCAGCTGCTCTGTCTGTCACCTGTACAACCTGCTGTAACAACAAAAACCTTGAACATCATGAAATCTACTCTCTGCTCCGTTAAATAACTTCCTGCGGTTTTTCTTTTGTTACAAATTGACAGTTTTTTGGGATCAGCACATCAATCCACGCAGCATCCTGCTCTGTGTCAGACAGCTCGGGATGAAACCAGGCTGTAAATCTGCCCACTGCATCCAGCTGCTGCAGCTTAATGAGGCCTCCTGGGTAATGTAGTTTTTTTTCCTAAAGAATAGGAGGATGAGGAGGAGGGAAGGGAAAACAAAAATGTGGGAGTGATAAAGCTGGAAAAGAGAAAGACTTAAAGGAAGTTAAAAGACAAAGAGAGAAAATGGGTGAACTTAAAAAAGAGAAAGTTAGTGACGAGTTATTAAGAGGAGGACAGAATCAGCTTTAAAAACAATTTCAAGGGTTAATTTATCTAAAATTGTATTTTTTTTCTTCATAGATTCAAGGTCATGATACTACTAAGCTGCACTAAATATAAAAACTAGATGTTATCTTCTTTTACACGTTATCATTATCGTTATTATCAGTTTAAGATTCATCCTTTAGCAAATTTTTCAGCTGATTTTACTGATACATCATTTTTTTTAAATCACCAAGAACAAAACACTGATTTTGTTTTCATAAATATTACTTCAAGCAGCCAAACACTAAGAAACATTAAGAACAAATATCAAATACAAAATGTTGTAAAATGTATAAACCCGCACTCTCTTGTTATTTCTATGCACATGCTGACATGCACGTTGTGGCCAACTCTTACTGATTAAACCGAATATGCTTTGTTTCCATGGTGACCATGTTTCACCTGGTTAACTTTGGAGCACCCCAAGGATCCATCTTGGGACCAACGTTGCTCTTTTGTTTTATCTGCTCCTGCTTGGCCACATCATTCGCAGACATGATATTCCACTTTACGTTTCTGTGGTTGATACACAGAAATACTGAAAGTACAAGTAAACGGGTGTTTCCAGGTGTTGGGGAGTTCTACTGCACATGTGAAAAAGTCTGTATAAAGCCTTCAGTTTCTCAGAGGGAGCTGTGTGAGGTCCGAGAAATGTCCTCAAGTGATGTCACACGAGTCGGCGTCGGTCGGGGCTGAAGGCTACAGGTGTGACGATGAAACAAAGGTGTTGGTGTGGAGTCAGAAAGCAGCGAGCTCAGCAGACCGCTGCTCGTCTCTGCTGCAGGCTACATTAGCCGCTACTAGCATAATCATTGTTGTATAATAAGAACTGAATACGCTTCCAATTTTTTCCAGTGGCCACTCGCGGTATTGCAGCGATAAATCCCCCTGCGGCCCAAAGAGCATTTTCCTCATAAGCCACCTTTATAAAAGAGACGTCTGTAAAACTGTTGACAGGACACCTCGAACTGCAAACAAGGTCAGTTATGACTCTTTCAGTTTTGATCCACGAAGGTTTTATATTAGTAAAACTTTCAAACATGTAGACTTTGTGACAACACGGCGACTTGTCTGAGACGGGAGATGAGCTGTATGTAATGAGAGCGCACCAGCTAACTGGGGGCGAGGAAGCAGGAATGAGCCGACACACATACCGAGCGGCTGCTCGCATGTTTTCGTTGAATATCCCGATCATTCGCTCCAGTCGCGGATCTCTCGCAACGTCAACACGAAACAGTCTGGGGCAAAGCATGTCCTGCGGTGTGATTGGTACAGATTTTGACTGAGCTGAGCCTTACACACTGTCCTAAAATGGCCACTGTACGAAGGATAAACCTTTTAGGTAACAACATGACTTTTCCTCTAGCGCCACCCTCAGGACAAACTTCACTTCTTTAGTTCCAAGAACGGATAAATCATCAGGATGTTGTTTGTTCATATTGTGGCTGTAATGAACACTGCGGCCTCTAGGGGACGCTAAACGGGACTTTAGACTGCTGGTGTTGTAAGCTGTAAGGTCACTGCACTGATGTAGCTCTGTACTGGTCCAGAACCACGTTCTGTGTTGGTTTATTATTATTCACAATGATAAAGCAAACTGAAGTGAACGGAGCTGATGAAGAGACGAGACAGGAGAAAGAAAAGTCGTGAAAACGAAGAGAGAGGTGAAGGATTTGTTTTCAGACCCTCCTGATCTGCAGGAAATGAAGAACTTCAGCTGCAAACTACAAACCCCATGTACACACGAGGAACTCACTACGCTACAGATCACAGGGGCCACACAGTAAAGAGCTGGTAAATGTGTGTTTCCTGGGCAGCAGCTCCCGCCGCGGAAGCCTCGATAAATCCAACATGAAACAGTGTGAAGTGAAAGAAGTGGTATAATGTGCTGTGTGTCACTGCTGGCTGTTATTAAGTGTGTGAAGTGGCTTCACTGTGCAGCCTGCAGAGAGGAAACAGAGCCGTCACAGGGAGCAGCAGCACAGTTTCTTTCAAAGGGTCGGCCTTTACTGTGGAGTCCAACGCCATCTAGTGGCTCAGTCTGAGGACTGCGGGACTGAAGGTGGCAGAGACTGGGCTACGTGTGCTCTCATGACCGGAAACACTGCAGGACAGGAGGTAAGACTGGATCAAAGGAGGGAAAATACGCATGCAAAGGATTAGGCAGCAAATATGTTTCAACCACAAATTAGAAAAGTGCTGATCCTGCAGGGGAAAGCAACAGCTTCTCAGATTCATAGAAAAACTGAGCTCTGGAGAGTCAAACGAGATATTTGACAGAAATTGGGGAAAGTGGACAATTTACATGACCCAGATAACAAACAAGTAGCCTGTTTGAATAAGGAATAACTGGGGACAAAATAAAGGTGAAACAGCTGCAGAAAGATCTTGGAAAACAAAAAATGAGGATCAAATCTCAGGAAAATCCTTTTGAAGGTTGACTTGAAAACAGTTTGACTGACCTCCAGCATCACACATATTGTATCATTTCC